>NC_069505.1:93667916-93967916 GCF_027579735.1 Bombina bombina | reverse complement strand
GAGAGATCCTCATCAGAAGTGGATATATCAGTATGTTGTTGGTCATTACAAAATTCATCAGTAGTATGAGAAGTTTTCAAAGACCTTTTACGTTTATTAGAAGGTGGAATAGCAGACATAGCCTTCTGTATCGTATCAGCAATATAATTTTTCATATCAACAGGGATATCATGTACATTAGATGTTGAAGGAACAATAGATACTGTACTAGTACTAATAGAAACATTTTCTGCATGCAAAAGCTTATCATGACAACTGTTACACACTATAGCCGAAGATATAATCTCAGCTATTTTACAACTAGACATGTGCAATTCGTTTCGGATCGATTCGGAAATTCGGAAAATTTGGCAGATTCGGAGATTCGGATCGATCCGAATTTCCGAATTAAAAAACTGCCGAATTTACCGAATAAATCCGAATTAGTTCGGATTTATTCGGTAAATTCGGATGGCCATGGATTACACTAGTATTGTACAGTATATTAGGTTATATCACTCTGCTATGGGTTACACCTAATATACAGTACATAATACTAGTCTAATACACAGCACACATACCGAAATTCTGAATTTCCGAACCGAATCGAATCCAGCCGAATTTTTTCGAATCCGAAACGAATTCATTCAAAGTTTTCCGAATTCGAATCGATCCGAAACGAAATTCGAAAAACTCTGAATCGATCTGAAACGAATTTTTCGATCATGCACATATCTACGTACAACAGATACACTGTGTTCAGAAAGCAGGGTTCCTACAGCAGCTTCTGAGACAGAATCAGATTGAGACATCTTGTAAAATGTAAAAGAAAAAATAACATTTAAACAAAAAAAACATCTTATTTCCTCATATAGCAGTTTCAGGACTGGGGGAAAAAGCAAATGCTAAAATAGGCAAAAAAGCAAATAGCATAGCCCTCTGAGCATAAAGAAGGCAAGGAGCATATAGGAAGTGGGGTAAAATAAAACCAAAAATTTTTGGTGCAAAGTATGACGCACAATGCAAAAGGAAGTATAATTTTTTTTTGGCGTCAACAAACATCCGGAAATGACACAACTTGCGTCATAACAGACACAACTTTGCACCAAACTACATGGCGTCACCTAAGACGCAGGAAATGACAAACTTGCGTCATCATAGACGCACATTCGCGCCAAAAATGATGCAATAAATAACAGCATTTTGCCCCCTCGCGAGCCTAAATTTGCCTGTGAATTTTAAAGAAACAAGTCAAATTGGAAAAAAGACTAAACCCCAAGTAAGAAAATATTAAAAAAATAACTTCCTAAAACATGATTCCCATACTGAAGCTGCTAGACTGCAAAGGGAAATATAGATAGACCTGACTCATGGCAAATATAAGTAAACACATATAGTTAGAACTTTATATAAATACATAAAGCGCCAACCATAGCTGAGAGTGTCTTAAATTATGATACATACTTACCGAAAGACACCCATCCACATATAGCAGATAGCCAAACCGGTACTGAAAACTATCAGCAGAGGTAATGGTATAAGAGTATATCGTCGATCTGAAAAGGGAGGTAGGAGATGAATCCCTACGACCGATAACAGAGAACCCTTGAAAAGATTTCCCGTGAGAGAAACCATAAAAACAACAGGTGATACTCTCTTCTCATCCCTCTGACAAACACTGTACTCTGAGAGGAATTGGGCTTCAGAATGCTTAGAGGCGCTTATCATAGAAGCAGTGGTGGTTCTAGACAAATTTTACTGGGGGGGCCAAGGTGGGGCCAGTGTTTAATCAGAGGGGCACATTAAAAAAACGAAACAAATTATATCTAAACATTAAATACTTTAATTATGCTTTACATTAAAATCATACAAATGTCTATTTTGTACAGAAACACACACACCTTATACACAGTGTACATGCAGCCTGTGGTTCTGCATAGTCTTTCAGGCTGGGGAGGGCATACAGTACTGTACTACACTCACAGAGCTTGCAGCAGACAAACAAAACCAGCACACTATATTATTTATCTGCCTGATGCTTATGTTTTTTATGGTCATTGTGTAACATAACAATTACTTTCATGCAGATAGATATGATGACTTTAGTTTATAGGCACATACCTATTTCTATAGAGAGTTTTGCAGACATTTATTGTGCCCTGTAATATATAAGGCAACATAATTCTAGGCAACTTATTTTGATGCATTAAATATAAAACTATATCACTATGCATGGGAACTACTGCATGAGTGCTGCAACATTACTATATATAACATTGCTCAGTAGCTCAGTAATATTAATAAAATGATCATCAACCTTATCTCTCTCACATCTAATATAGTAGCCAAATAAGCAAGCCTGCCACTAAACTTATAGAGCCCCATGAAGACAAGCAGAAGTTAAGATGTTAAGGCAGTGTATATGTTATCATCAGAGCAGTATATATGTTTACATAAGGTTAGACTGTAGCACAGCAAATATTTAAACAGTTTGAATAGGACTGTCCATCTATGGCATATTTCATATCCTAATAGGATTCTTGACTGTAATTGTCTCACAAGGCCCCCCTGTAGAACCGCCACTGCTCACAAATCACTCAGACACACACAAAGGAAGGACTCATCATAGGGCAGAAATTGAACAATATGTAGCCTGACACAGGAAACGGTCGTTATGTGGGACTCAGGGGGAGTAAAACTTAACCGACACCAGAGCTAATTAATTAGATGTCTGCCCTCTCCTGCCTGTCTGTTCTAGCTGTTAAGTGTTAACATAACGTCTATCTAACGATCTATGTTTTTGTTTTCCTGCTTACTATACTTTCTTGTTTGAGACAGTCAGTCCACTCCTACCTGAGTTAGGCTCCCCAGTCCCACCGCAGACCGCACCGATCAGTGAGTCCGAGTCTCCAAGCCCAGCTGTCGCACTTATCACCTAACCGTCTGCCACTGGGAGATCACGTGCGTGACTCCCTCAAGCCATGTGCAATAACACAGACAGAAAAGCCGGTCACGTGACTGCTCGGTGGTAAGCCGCCTGTGACCTGTCAAAATATATATATATATTTTTTAAAGCTACATATTTGGGCAGCGGCGGACCCTGGGGCCTGTATGTATATTATTATATGTAATAAATATGTGTACAGTATATTATTATTTCAGCTCAGGGGGGGCCACAGGGGGGGGGCAGGGACATTTTTACAGGGGCACCGGCCCCTGTAGGCGCCCCTGTAGAACCGCCCCTGCATAGAAGAAAAACAAAAAGTCAAGCACAAACTTACTTCACCACCTCCATAGGAGGCAACGTTTGTGAAACTGAGTTGTGTGTGCATCGGCCATCGATGGCAGCAATCGTTGGTGGGTGTGAACCGACGTGGGAGGCGGGTGGGCGGCCATTAATGCCTTCTGTGAAGCAGATGGGGCGGGATCATGGGCGGGGTAGTCGGGGGCGCTCATGCACGGGGGGCAGGGGCGGGCGCGTGAATGGGGAGGAAGCAGGTAGGAACGGTTACACTACAGAAAAACGTTAAAGGAAAAGTGGGACAGAGGGGGATATAAATTTAAAATAAAAATGATCTAAGGGATCTGGGAGGGGGTTAGAGGTTGGTGTTTGGAGGGGGAAAGCTACACTACAGTAAAAAAAATAATACAAAAAAATATATTTTATTGTAAACTGGGTACTGGCAGACAGCTGCCAGTACAGAAGATGGCTCCCAATAAGTTAGAGGGGGAGGGTTAGAGAGCTGTTTGGAGGGGATCAGGAAGGTTGGGGGCTAAAGGGGGATCCTACACAGAAGCATATGTAAATATGCTTAAAAAAATAAAAAATAAAAAAATATCGCTTTTATTTTAGTACTGGCAGACTTTCTGCCAGTACTTAAGATGGCAGGGACAATTGTGGGGTGGGGGAGGGAAGAGAGCTGTTTGGGAGGGATCAGGGGGTGTAATGTGTCAGGTGGGAGGCTGATCTCTACACTAAAGCTAAAATCAACCCTGCAAGCTCCCTACAAGCTACCTAATTAACCTCTTCACTGCTAGCCATAATACACGTGTGATGCGCAGCGGCATTTAGCGGACTTTTAATTACCAAAAAGCAACGCCAAAGCCATATATGCCTGCTATTTCTAAACTAAGGGGATCCCAGAGAAGCATTTACAACCATTTGTGCCATAATTGCACAAGCTCTTTGTAATCAATTTCAGTGAGAAACCTAAAATTTTGAAAAATTTAACATTTTATTTAATTTGATCACATTTGGCGGTGAAATGGTGGCATGAAATATACCAAAATGGGCCTAGATCAATACTTGGGGTTGTCTACTACACTACACTAAAGCTAAAATTAACCCTACAAGCTCCCGACATGCTCCCTAATTAACCCCTTCACTGCTAGGCATAATACACATGTGGCATTTAGCGGCCTTCTAATTGCCATAAAGCAATGCCAAAGCCATATAAGTCTGCTATTTCTGAACAAAGGGGATCCCAGAGACGCATTTACAACCATTTTTGCCATAATTGCACAAGTTGTTTGTAAATAATTTCAGTGAGAAACTTAAAGTTTGTGAAAAAATTTGTGAAAAAGTGAACAATTTTTTATTTGATCGCATTTGGCGGTGAACTGGTGGCATGAAATATATCAAAATGGGCCTAGATCAATACTTTGGGATGTCTTCTAAAAATATATATATACATGTCAAGGGATATTCAGGGATTCCTGAAAGATATCAGTGTCCCAATGTAACTAGCGCTAATTCTGAAAAAAAGTGGTTTGGAAATAGCAAACTGCTACTTGTATTTATGGCCCTATAACTTGGAAAAAAAGCAAAGAACATGTAAACATTGGGTATTTCTAAACTCAGGACAAAATTTAGAAACTATTTAGCATGGGTGTTTTTGGTGGTTGTAAATGTGTAAGATTTTGGGGGTCAAAGTTAGAAAAAGTGTGGTTTTTCCATTTTTTCCTCATATTTTATATTTTTTTTTATAGTAAATGATAAGATATGATGAAAATAATGGTATTTTTAGAAAGTCCATTTAATGGCGAGAAAAATGCTATATAATATGTGTGGGTACAGTAAATGAGTAAGAGGAAAATTACAGCTAAACACAAACACCGCAAAAATGTAAATATAGCCCTGGTCCTTAAGGGAAAGAAAATGGAAAAGTGCTGTTGTGGTCATTAAGGGGTTAAAGAAAATGGATTATGTTTGTCAAACAAATATATTTATATATAAAATGTAACATTCAAGATTTCTAATATATACATTTACTTCCACTGTTGATTTTTCAAGATTTTAAATCAGGGGTCTTCAAAGTCTTAGTTGGTGGGCTTTACCTCTGAAGAAATTTACAGCGACCCCCCCCCCCCCCATAATTGATGTTACTTAATTTTTTTCTCTGTAAAGGAAATTGTAATATTTATTTTTAGTTTTAATTTGGGGAGCTGATTCCGCTAAAACCAAAAGAGCCTCACTCGCATTTCAATTTGCACTTTGTTATTCCAGTGCAACGCAGAGTCTGAGCGATTTCGACCTCAGAGCTTTTCTTCCACCTACATCCCGTCCTTTGCCTTATTACATCACAACATGGCAAGTGTCTTTGTCGGCTCTTAAAAAATGTTTTGTATTTTGCCAAAGTCAACTGCTGCTTGTGGTTTCCATAGGATAATAAAAAGTGGCACTGATCCTGCGTATATCCTTATATGCTCTAGCGCCCCCTAGTGCTCACACTTTGAAAAACACTGCTTTAAATCAATGTGTAAAAAAAATTCAGCTTAGATTTAATGTTGAAATGTTAACATTTGATCTAATTTATATAATGAAAAGAGAAAATTTGCTCTACAATTTGAATGTCAAAAACAGACAGGTATCAGCTTCTCCTCATTCATAAATTGGTTGAAAATCATGGCACCCAAATCCTTTTGTTTTGTAATTTCACAAAACTGAAGGTTTTATCTCCTTTTTAATAATAAATCTATTAATACATTGGCCATTGACATGGGTGTTCTCTTACCTTATTGACATTATTATACTGTTGTTGAGTTTCAGCTGTCTTAGGTTGGGCATGTACGTACCTAGGATATACAAAGAAAAACAATATTAACGTATTTAAAGTTTGTATACTGAAAACTATCTCAGCACTCTAGGTTACTTTATTTTATAAATGTAATTTACATATAGACAAATGGAACGTGATCGGATTGTAGTAACATTGCTTTATATTTAAAAAACATTTGGCTGGATTACGAGTTTTGCGTTAGCAGGCATTAAGTGAGGTTTTCAGAAACCCGGCGTTAGCAGGCATTAAGTGAGCGTAGAGCAAAATTGAGCTCCATACCGCACTCCAATACCAGCGCTGCGGTGAGCTTGTGCATGATTTCCCCATAGACATCAATGGGGAGAGACGGCTGAAAAAAAGTCTAACACCTGCAATAAAGCAGCGTAAAGCTACGTAACGCAGCCCTATTGATTCCTATGGGGAAACTAAATTTATGTTTACACCTAACACCCTAACATAAACCCCGAGTCTAAACACACCTAATCTGCTGCCCCCGACATCGCTGACACCTACATTATACTTATTAACCCCTAATCTGCCACCCCCGACATCGCCACCACCTACATTACACTTATTAACCCCTAATTTGCCGCCCCCAACGTTGCCGCCACTATACTAAAGGTATTAACCCCTAAACCTAACCCTAACACCCACTAATTTTAATGTAATTAAAATAAATCTAAATAAAACCTACTATTAATAACTAAATAATTCCTATTTAAAACTAAATACTTACCTGTAAAATAAACCCTAAGCTAGCTACAATATAACTAATAGTTACATTGTAGCTATGTTAGGTTTTATCTTTATTTCACAGGCAAGTTTGTATTTATTTTAACTAGGTTGACTAGTTAGTAGATAGTTATTAACTATTTACTAACTACCTAGTTAAAATAAATACATATTTACCTGTAAAATAAAACCTAACCTGTCTTACACCAACACCTAACCTTACACTAAAATTAAATAAATTACATTAATTAAATACAATTAACTAAATTACAAAAAAAACAAAACACTAAATTACATAAAATAAAAAATAAATTATCAGATATTTAAACTAATTACACCCTAATCTAATAGCCCTATCAAAATAAACAAAGCCCCCCAAAATAAGAAAAAAACCCTAGCCTAAACTAAACTACCAATAGCCCTTAAAGGGGCCTTTTGCGGGGCTTTTACCTGTAAAAAAAAAAATACAAACAACCCCCCCAACAGTAAAACCCACAACCCACACAACCAACCCCCCAAATAGAATCCTAACTAAAAAACCTAAGCTCCCCATTGTCCTGAAAAGGGCATTTGTATGGGCATTGCCCTTAAAAGGGCATTTAGATATTTTTCTGCCCAAACCCTAATCTAGAAATAAAACCCACCAAATAAACCCTTAAAAAAAACCTAACACTAACCCCCGAAGATCCACTTACAGTTTTTGAAGATCGGACATCCATCCTCAACAAAGCCGGGAGAAGTCCTCATCGAAGCCGGGAGAAGTCTTCATCCAAGCAGCAAGAAGTGGTCCTCCATATGGGCAGAAGTCTTCATCCAGACGGCATCTTCTATCTTCATCCATCCGGCGCAGAGCGACTCCATCTTCAAGACATCTGGCGCGGAGCATCCTCTTCAATCGACGTCTTCTTGAAGAATAAAGGTTCCTTTAAATGACGTCATCCAAGATGGCGTCCCTTGAATTTCGATGAGCTGATTGGAACAGATGCCGTCTGGATGAAGAATTCTGCCCATCTAGGGGACCACTTCTTGCTGCTTGGATGAAGACTTCTCCCGGCATCGATGAGGACTTCTCCCGGCTTCGTTGAGGATGGATGTCCGGTCTTCAAAAATTGTAAATGGATCTTTGGGGGTTAGTGTTAGGTTTTTTAAGGATTTATTGGGTGCGTTTTATTTTTAGATTAGGGTTTGGGCAGAAAAAGAGCTAAATGCCCTTTTAAGGGCAATGACCATACAAATGTCCATTTCAGGGCAATGGGGAGCTTAGGTTTTTTAGTTAGGATTTTATTTGGGGGGTTGGTTGTGTGGGTGGTGGGTTTTACTGTTGGGGGTGTTGTTTGTATTTTTTTTTACAGGTAAAAGAGCTTATTTCTTTGGGGCAATGCCCCGCAAAAGGCCCTTTTAAGGGCTATTGGTAGTTTAGTTTAGGCTAGGGTTTTTTTTTATTTTGATAGGGCTATTAGATTAGGTGTAATTAGTTTAATTATATGATAATTTATTTTTTATTTTGTGTAATTTAGTGGGGTTTTTTGTAATTTAGTTAATTGTATTTAATTAATGTAATATATGTAATTGTAGTGTAAGGTTAGGTGTTAGTGTAAGACAGGTTAGGTTTTATTTTACAGGTAAATTTGTATTTATTTTAGCTAGGTAGTTATTAAATAGTTAATAACTATTTACTAACTAGTCTACCTAGTTAAAATAAATACAAACTTACCTGTGAAATAAAAATAAAACCTAAGATAGCTACAATGTAGCTATTAGTTATATTGTAGCTAGCGTAGGGTTTATTTTATAGGTAAGTATTTAGTTTTAAATAGGAATTATTTAGTTAATGATAGGAATTTTTAATTTGTGTTATTTTAATTATATTAAATTAGGGGGTGTTAGGGTTAGATTTAGGGTTAGGTTTAGGGGTTCATAACTTTAGTATAGTGGCGGCAACGTTGGGGCGGCAGATTAGGGGTTAATAACAGTAATGCAGGTTGCGGCGATGTTAGGGACAGCAGATTAGGGGTTAATAATATTTAACTAGTGTTTGTGATGCCTGAGTGCGGCGGTTGAGGGGTTAATATGTTTATTATAGTGGCGGCGATGTCCGGAGCGGCAGATTAGGGGTTAATATTTTTATTATAATGTTTGCGATGGACATTAAACTCAAATTTCGCCATAAAGTGCTAGATTAAGTGGTACGCCATTGTTAGTGCGGGACATGATAAGCAAAATTGCAAACTTACTAACTTGCGTGTATATTAAAAGTTGAAAGTTAAGGGATACGCTTGAGCACAAACAAAATTTGCACACAATGGATTCATGCAACTGAAGACCTTGCGTAAAGTGTAAGGGACAGTCTAGTCATAAATACATTAAAATAAACTTTGACACTCAAATATACTCTTTTTGATAAAAAAATTTCATAGAAATATAAAAAAAAGTTTGATATGGGTTAAAAGGTATATGATATATGACAAGGTATTTGACTGGAAAGGGCTATGTGTTTATAGATAGATAGATGATAGATAGAAAGATCTAAATATGTATATGGATGTATATGCATTTATACACATAAATACACATGTATACAGATATACAGTATATATGTATATATATATATTTAGTATATATATATACACTAACTTTTTTGGCCAGACTCGGAAATACCGCAAATCCACTTACGTCAATTGCGTATCCTATATTTTCAATGGGACTTGAATAGCGCCGGTATTACGAGTCTTCCAAAAAGTGAGTGGTAGACCCTCCCCTGTCAAGCCTGGTACCGCATTTTAAAGTCAGTAGTTATGAGTTTTACACTACAACGCCGTAGCATAAAACTCTTAACTAAAGTGCTAAAAAGTACACTAACACCCATAATTTACCTATTAACCCCTAAACCGAGGCCCCCCCCACATTGCAAACACTAAAATAAATATTGTAACCCCTTATCTGCCGAACCGGACATCGCCGCCACTATAATAAATATATTTACCCCTAAACCGGCACACTCCTGCATTGCAAACATTAGTTAAATATTATTAACTCCTAATCTGCCGTCCCTATCATCACCGACACCTACCTACATTTATTTACCCCCTTATCTGCCGCCCCCAACGTCGCCATCACTATATTAAAGTTATTAACCCCTAAATCTAAGTCTAACCCTAACACCCCCTGCCTTAAATATAATTTAAATAAATCTAAATAAAATTACTATCATTAACTAAATTATTCCTATTTAAAACAAAATACTTACCTGTAAAATAAACCCTAAGCTAGCTACAATATAACTAATAGTTACATTGTAGCTAGCTTAGGGTTTATTTTTATTTTACAGGCAACTTTGTATTTATTTTACAATACAATTGAGCTGGCATTCTATTGGCTGTTCCAATCAGCCAATAGAATGCCAGTTCAATCCTATTGGCTGATTGTATCAGCCAATAGGATTTTTTCTACCTTAATTCCGATTGGCTGATAGAATTCTATCAGCCAATCGGAATTGAAGGGACGCCATCTTGGATGACGTCATTTAAAGGAGCCTTCATTCTGTGTTTAGCCGTCGTTTGAAGAGGAAGCTCCGTGTCGGATGTCTTGAAGATGGACCCGCTCCGCGCCAGATGGATGAAGATAGAAGATGCCGTCTGGATGAAGACATCTGCCCGTCTGGAGGACCACTTCGCTCCTCTTGGATGAAGACTTCTCCCGGCTTCGTTGAGGACTTTGGCCCGGTTGGGTGAAGATGTCTCCTGGTAAGGTGATCTTCAGGGGGTTAGTGTTAGGTTATTTTAAGGGGTGATTGGGTGGGTTTTAAAGTAGGGTTGGTTGTGTGGGTGGTGGTTTTTAATGTTGGGGGGGCTTGTCATTTTTTTTCAGGTAAAAGAGCTGATTACTTTGGGGCAATGCCCCGCAAAAGGCCCTTTTAAGGGCTATTTGTAATTTAGTGTAGAGTAGGGCTTTTTTTTATTTTGGGGGGGCTTTTTTTATTTTGTTAGGGGGATTAGATTAGGTGTAATCAGTTTAAAAATCTTGTAATTTCTTTATTATTTTCTGTAATTTAGTGTTTTGCTTTTTTGTACTTTAGATAATTTTATTTAATTGTAATTAATTGTATTTAATTTAGGTAATTAATTTAATTGTAGTATAGTGTTAGGTGTAATTGTAACTTAGGTTAGGTTTTATTTTACAGGTAAATTTGTCTTTATTTTAACTAGGTAGTTCTTAAATAGTTAATAACTATTTAATAACTATTGTACCTAGTTAAAATAAATACTAAGTTGCCTGTAAAATAAAAATAAACCCTAAGCTAGCTACAATGTAACTATTAGTTATATTGTAGCAAGCTTAGGGTTTATTTTATAGGTAAGTATTTAGGTTAAATAGGAATTATTTAGTTAATTGTAGTAATTTTATTTAGATTTATTTAAATTATATTTAAGTTAAGGGGGGGGGTTAGGGTTAGACTTAGGTTTAGGGGTTAATATGTTTATTATAGTGGTGGCGATGTTGGGGGCGGCAGATTAGGGGTTAATAAATGTAGTTAGGTTGCAGCGACATTGGGGGCGGCATATTAGGGGTTAATAAATATAATGTAGGTGTTGGCGATGTTGGGGGCAGCAGATTAGGGGTTCATAAGTATAATGTAGGTGGCGGCGGTGTCCGGAGCGGCAGATTAGGGGTTAATAATATAATGCAGGTGTCTGCGATGTCGGGGGTGGCAGATTAGGGGTTAATACATGTAATATTAGGGGTGTTTAGACTCGGGGTACATGTTAGGGTGTTAGGTGTAGACATAAATGTATTTTCCCCATAGGAATCAATGGGGCTGCGTTAGGAGCTTTACGCTGCTTTTTTGCAGGTGTTAAGTTTTTTTTTCACCCGGCTCTCCCCCATTGATTCCTATGGGGAAATAGTGCACGAGCACGTTTAGCCGGCTCACCGCTAACGTAAGCAGCGCTGGTATTGAGGTGAGATGTGGACCTAAATTTTGCTCTACGCTCACTTTTTTGCGGTTAACACCGGGTTTGTAAAAACCTGTAATACCAGCGCTGTCTGTAAGTGAGCGGTGAGCATAAACTGCTCGTTAGCACCGCACCCCTGTTAACGCAAAACTTGTAATCTAGGCGAATGTAAGTGCCTAAATTGCTATAGACAAGAAGATATTAATGGTTTGTTAAATAATGTAGATGCTCCTAATAAAATCACAGTATACTATTTAAAAACATTTTCATTTGAATGTAGATATTTTGCAATGCAGTGACTGACTGGTAATATACACCATGCATATATACAAATGACTTTAATATCCCTTTAAAGGGAAATTGTTCGCTATCAAGTACCACTCCCACAGAAAATGTTGGTTTATTCACATTTGAAATACAACTTTTCAAAATAAATAGAAAAAAGTAATATCATAAACTTTTGAATTCCCTCTTTTTAAACAGAAGAAAGAAAATAAATAGCTACGTTAGCAATTTAAATATATTTCCATTTTAATCTTATGTCACACCAACTGCTGGGAATGATGGGATTGCTGAATCACTGTCAATCATTCCTGCAACACCTCCAAGGACCCAATAATCCTAAATATTAAAGACAGACACTTTTAACATGTTTGGAGCTCTAACCTGGGATAAGAGGGAATAGATTTAAATTAGAAATGTAGGAACAGGTGATAATATCACTACCCACTACACTTAAGATTAAGAATCAGCGGTTATTAGATTGCAGCTTCTTTCAGTCTCCTCCACTGCACAGTTGGTGGAGAGAAATCACCTCGAACATGCTCACTTGGGCTATTGACAGGCCATTCTCTTGTGCGATTGGTTGACAGAGGGAGGGGGGAAGCTTTACACACTCGCGAAGCCGTGCGGACAGGTTCTCAAGTTGAGAACTGTGTCCAGATGCCTTTTACTACATGGGGCCCAATATGGTTGTAGCTTTCTGTTCTATATCCAAAAACACATACTATATAAAGTAACACAAATCCAGTGTTTTAATAAATTCATTTGTTTAAAATTAGTTACAATTTTTTTTTATATTTCTCCTTTTTAATCTGATACCATTCTATATATTTTTATAAAACATTATTTATTTTTTTCTAAATAAAATGTTATAGTTTTATTGTTGTTGTAAAATTTGTCCCATATACTTTTGAAGGTATTTAAAGCCCTTCGACGGGGATGCACGATATGATAGAAATACACACAGGGGTTGGTATGAAGAAGATAACTACACGTATAAAGAGAGAAATGATAGAGATGAATATAGAAGAAACACATGGAAAAATGCACAAAGAGGTGAAAATAACACGTATCACAACAGAAATAACACTAATCACTGGGAAACAGATAGAGAAAGATTCAGGGATCATCACCCTAGTAAAAATAAAAAATTCAATGGTGAAACATATAAGAAAGGCACATATAAAAGAATACAAGTCAAGATTGAAAAATAGAAACTAAGAATAGATATGAAGGGCTAGATATTGACACCCAACCATCAACAAGCAGTGATAATTTTTTAGGGGGGAGCCTACAGAAATTAGAAATACCAAAAACGCAACAAACACTACATGTTCCTCAACTAAGAAAGAGAAACAGAGAGGAACAATAGGAGGGAGAACAAACACAAATAAAAAACACAAAGAGAACAAAATAGATACATCTATAGGTATATTTAATCTAAGTGAGAAAGCACTCTCAAAAGAAGAGGAAAAGGTACTGAAATTAGGGCTAAGTTTCGCCCCCACAACAAGACTCAATAAATTCAATACGCATATACACATAGGACAATATATCAGAAAGTTGACTTTGAAACGATTTTTCCTCAAGAATCCAATAGAAAGGAACTTTATCCAACAAACAGGTGCCACCAATCAGAACACCACGACCCCAAAGATAAAACACACAGATTTCAAATTAAAATCCAAATTCTATCCTTCCAATGAAAAGGGAAGGAATCTGGAACTTTTTGAAAAATTAGTCCAGAAGGATATATCAAAAACAAAACAAAATAAGTACACACCAAGAAATTTAACTAAAAAAGAAAATGATACCATTAAAAATCTACAAAATAATAAGGATATAACTATAAAAGCGGCAGATAAGGGCGGGGGAGTAGTGATTCTCGACACAGCGAAATACATAACAGAAGTGAATAGATTACTACAAGATAAAGACACATATGAAGAAATAAGATTAGACCCAACAAAGAAATTTTTATTAAGACTGACAAATTTGTTGGATATTGCAGCCACACAAGAAGTATTAAACAAGAAAGAATATGATTTTCTTTGCCCTAAATTTCTGAAGATCCCAATCTTCTATTACCTGCCTAAAATTCACAAAGACCTAATCAATCCCCCAGGCAGGCCTATAATATCAGGTTTAGGATCAATTACAAGTAATCTTTCACAATACATAGATAATTTTCTGCAACATTATGTAAAAACATTACCTTCCTATTTAAAAGACACAACAGATATATTACAATGCCTGAATTCTCTGAACTGGGAAGAGAACTACATAATGGGAACTTGTGATGTATCATCTTTATACACTAGTATACAACACTCACTAGGATTAGAAGCAGCAAATCACTACATGACAAAAGAGAATACATTAGATCCAAAACAAAAGGAATTTATTTTGAATGGAATTGATTTCATATTAAATCAAAATTACTTTTCTTTCAATGGAAAATTCTTCCTACAAACAAGAGGTACCGCAATGGGCACGAGATTCGCGCCAAGCTATGCCAACCTATTTTTAGGTAAATGGGAGGAAGAATTTCTACCCACGCATAGACGGCGCGAATCTCGTGCTATACAAAAGATATATAGACGACATCATTCTAATATGGAAAGGTACAGATTTAGAACTCAAAGAATTCATCTCAGACATGAATAACAATAATATACGTATCAGTTTCACTCATACAATAAGTAAAACTCAACTCACTTTTCTAGACCTCGATATAGAAATAGTAGAGCAGGATATAACAACTAGAACGCATTTCAAAAAAGTTGATGCGAACAACTTAATACACTACAAGAGTTGCCATTGGAAGAAATGGAAATATAATATCCCAAAGGACAATGCTTAAGGATAAAGCGCAATTGTTAAAAAATGTCCGATTATATGAAACAGATAGAAATTCTAGAAAACAAATTTGCAGAGAGAGGTTACAATCCAGAGGCCTTCAAAAAAGCAAAATTACAGGTAGATACCAAGGAGAGAAAGGATATATTAAAAATATAACACAAAAAAGATAGACAAAAACAAAATGGAAGACAAAATCAATGTTGCATTGATTACAGACTACAACTGTGATCACCTTTTACTACACAAAATACTCAGAAAACACTGGCATATATTACAAACAGACCCAATAATAGGTGAACAATTGCCAGATAACCCTAGAATTATATATAAAAAAGCGAAAAATTAAAAAAGCATACTAGCCCCCAGCGAACTTCAAGCTCAAAATAAACAAATATTAGAAAAAGACCTGATGAGAAAAATACCTACAGGTTTCTTCCCTTGCTTTGGTTGCAGGTCCTGTAGATATAGTAGTGTTACGGTTACCCTTAGTCTCGCTGAGAGATGGACCGCTTAGTAGCCTGGATCCCTATTGCTAAAGAGGGGAGAAGCTGCTTTCCATAGTATTCTATATGAGTCTCGCAAATATAGAATAATCTCCCTTAGCTGCAGTACAGCTAGGATACCCTTCTGCCCACAAAAACGAGTCAACGCTGCGATTGAGGGTCAAACAAGAACTCAGGACTGGGATGCCCAGCCTGCTTTTTATTAAGGTTACATGCACACAGGGCACTCCCAGGGGGAGAGGGGGGGGAAGCACAAAATCCCCCATCACACATTTAGATAGAGAGCACTGTCCTTTGACAGGCCACAATAGGATTACAGTACTTAAGATAACAAGTTTACAAGTTCATCTTATCAATTAGCAGTCTGGCTCCAGAGGTGATTAGACAATAGTTTCTAAAAGCTGAAAAAAAAAGAGTTAACTCTTTATGAAATGATACTTGTTACGGTTTTCTTGGAGCCCTTCTTAGGCGCTGGCTAGCTGGTTCAGGCATTGCTGCTGGGAAATAAGCTCTTCACAACAAAATAACTAATGCTTCTGTAACAGTGCTCCCTTTCTGTGGAACACTCTGGCAGACACGGTCTGACCCCTTTTCGGGGCAGACTAAGGCTGTCCAGACCACTGGTTATGCGGGGCTGAGGTCGGTTTGTCTGGACAACCCATCGGCGTTGCCATTCTGTTTCCCAGGTCTGTAAGTAATGGTGAAATTGAAGGGTTGCAACGATAAGCTCCAACGTAATAGCCTGCCGTTATCTCCAGAGACCCGGTTCAGCCACACCAACGGGTTATGGTCGGTGACCAGAGTGAACTCCTGACCATATAAATAGGGAGTCAATTTCTTTAATGCCCACACCAAAGCCAAACACTCCTTTTCGACCGCTGCATAGCTGACTTCGCGGGGCAGGAGCTTCCGGCTGATGTAGGCAACTGGATGCTCCCCTCCATCTTCGCCTACTTGGCTGAGGACGGCTCCCAGCCCGAACATGGAAGCATCTGTATGGACGATAAAACGTTTGTTAAGGGCTGGGGCCGCCAAGACAGGAGCATTAATTAGAGCATTTTTGAGAGCCTGGAAAGCCGTTTCACAGTGGGGAGACCACAGGACCTGTCGAGGTAAGTTCTTTTTGGTCAAGTCAGTCAGGGGTTTGGCAAGTGTGCTGTAGTCTGGTACAAACCGTCTATAGTACCCTGCCGTGCCCAGGAAGGCTAGGACCTGAGTCTTAGTGATGGGGGTGGGCCAATTGGTGACAGCTTCTATTTTGGCCGGCTCTGGTCGCTGCTTTCCACACCCCACCCGGTGACCCAGGTACTGTACCTCGGCCATCCCAAAGTGGCATTTTTCTGGCTTCAGAGTCAGGCCAGCAGCCCGGATCTGATCCAGAACCATTCCCACATGAGCTAAGTGGTCCTCCCAGGACTCACTGTGGATCGCTATGTCGTCCAGGTAGGCGCAAGCAAAACTCTGGAAGCCATCCAGGAGCCTATCCACCAAGCGCTGGGATGTAGCTGGGGCATTCTTCATCCCAAACGGCATTACCCTAAACTGATATAAGCCGAATGGAGTGACGAATGCCGACTTGGGGATAGCCTCCGGGGCCAGGGGAATCTGCCAGTAACCTTTGCAGAGGTCAATAGTGGTCAGGTAATTTCCCCTGGCTATACGATCGAGTAGCTCGTCTACCCTGGGCATAGGGTAAGCGTCCGTCACGGTCTTTTCATTGAGCCTCCGATAGTCTACGCAGAACCGGGTGGTCCCATCTTTCTTGGGCACCAAGACAACTGGGGAGGCCCAGGGACTATCGGAGGGCTCAATTACCCTGAGCTGGAGCATCTCATCGATCTCCTTCTTCATTCCTGTCCTAACTGCTTCGGGGATTCGGTACGGAGCCTGGCGCAAGGGAGCTTGTCCCGGAGTATCTACCTGGTGGGTGGTTAAAGTAGTGTACCCTGGCTTCGGGGAGAAGGTGAGGTGTTTGGACTGGAGGAGTTGGTTGAGCTGCTCCCTTTCAGTGGGGCTAAGTCGGTCCCCTATCTGAACCTGCGCCACTATACCTGTGGGGAGGCTCTTTTCTAATAGGTCTGGAATGGGTAAACTGTCGGGGTCTTCCTGAGGGGAACAACATACGGCCGTCACGTTCTCTGGTCGCTCAAAATATTCCTTGAGCATGTTTACATGGAATGTCTTTCTAAGATTGTTGTCGTGGCAGCTAGCTATCACATAAGTGGTGTCTCCCCTTTTCTCTACGATCTGGTAGGGACCCTGCCAGGACGCCTGCAATTTGTCTGTCTTCACCGGCTTAAGTACTAACACCTTTTGTCCTATGGTGAAGATTCTCTTTCGGGCCCCCCGATCGTACCATACTTTCTGTCTTCTCTGGGCCAACTGGAGATTAGCCCGCACGGATTTGGCTAATTGCTCCATTCGGTCCCTGAGTTCCAGCACGTATGGCACAATTGGGACACCGTCAGCCTCCATCTCTCCCTCCCAGTGCTCCCGGATCAGGTTTAGGGGTCCCCGTACCTTTCTTCCGTAGAGCAACTCGAAGGGAGAGAACCCTGTCGTTTCCTGGGGCACCTCCCGATAAGCAAATAGGAGGTGCGGCAGGAAGCGTTCCCAGTCTCGGTATTCCTGAGTGAACGTCTTGAGCATTTGCTTGAGGGTCCCATTGAACCTCTCACACAGCCCGTTCGTCTGGGGGTGGTATGGGGAGCTCAGGAGGGACTTAATTTTGCAAACCTGCCAGAGTTGTTGGGTCAATTCAGCCGTAAATTGGGTGCCTCGGTCGGATAGGATTTCTTTTGGAAATCCTACCCGGGAGAACACCTGTACTAGTGCATTCGCTACCGTATCCGCTTGTATGTTGGATAGGGCGACAGCCTCTGGGTACCTGGTAGCGTAGTCCACTACGGTAAGAATGTATCGCTTACCGGAGGGACTAGGGGTAGCCAGTGGTCCCACTAGGTCAATAGCAACCCGGCTGAAGGGTTCCTCTACAATGGGCATATTTACTAGCTGGGCTTTAGGGTGATCGCCTCGCCTTCCTACTCGTTGACACACATCGCAGGTGTTACAGTAAGTTCTAACGTCAGCGTGCACCCCTGGCCAAAAGAACGTGTGAGTAATGCGGTGTAGGGTACGGGTAACGGCTAGGTGGCCTGCTAAGGGGATGTCGTGGCCTATTTTGAGGATTTCTTGACGGTATTTGTGGGGCACTACCAGCTGTCGCCTACGCTGTCCCCTTTTCTCTGTCCAGCGGTATAGTTTCCCTTTTTCCCATAAGAATGTTTCGTTATCTGCACCGCCCCCTCCGGTCTCTGCTCGTTCCCGGTACTTTTGTAAGGTCGGGTCAGTCTTAGACTCTGCCTCGAAAGCATCTGGGGTGTCCCAGGGTATGGGGCCTAACCTGTCAGGCAAGGTCGGGGTAGGTCTTACCTGTGTCTCCCGCACTGGTGAGAGCTCTCGCTCCGTCCGGGCTTGGGCCCGTGTAGTCACTGGGTCCGCCTCGTTGTTGCATACTGGAGCATAGGCAGAAGTCATGGGGCCCAAATCGTTGCCCAGCAGTACTTCGGCAGGTAAATTATCCATTAGGCCCACGTTCACAGCCCCCTTTCCCGCTCCCCAATCAAGATGCACTTTAGCTGTTGGAATTTTGTACACATCCCCCCCCGCCACTCTAACGGCCACAGTCTGTCCGGATCGCTTGTGCTCTGGCACCAAATGACTCTGTACCAGCGTGATAGTAGCCCCTGTGTCTCGCAATCCCTCGGTAGATCGCCCCTCGAGCCATACCCTCTGCCGATGGTGCTGGCGGTTATCTGAGGCAGCATATACAGGGTCTGCCTCGTGAAGCGGCCCCACATATCCCTCCATAGGGGCCTCTTGGTTAACACAGAGGGCCCGGGCCGGACGATAGGACCCAGAGGGGTAATTGTAATTCCTGGGTGTCTGGTGCGTATTAAGGGGGCAGCTAGCCATGAAATGCCCTGGTTGCTTGCATCGGTGGCAAGTCGGTCTGGGACGCTCAGAGCTGTTATTGGGTGGTCCTGAGTGTCGGACGGGCCCTGTGGGCACCGGGGCTCGGAATTCAGCACGAGGGGGTGCACGGTAAACCTCTCTGGGTTCGACCCGTGCTGGAGCTCGGTAGTTCATGGGTTCGTGAAGACGGGAGTCATAATGTTCATCGGCCAATTTGGCTGCTTCTTCTAAGGTAGAAGGCCGCCTGTCTCGCAGCCATTCCTTCCCTTGCTGTTCCATGCCATTATAAAAATGTTCTAAGAGAAACAATTGTAAAATTTCCTCCCCAGTCACCGCTTTACTTCCGCTCAGCCAGTGATTTGCCGCTCTCCGCATTCGGTGCGCCCATTCCATATGGGTATCGTTAGGCTTCTTTTCCGTGCCCCGAAACTGTCGGCGATACGTGTCCGGAGTTACAGCGTACCGTCGCAACAGTGTCTCCTTAACTAGCTCATACTGTGTCACTTCCTCAGCACCCAGAGTACGAAAGGCTTCCAGGGCTCGCCCGGATAGTTTCCCAGACAATATCGTGGGCCACTCTCTGTTGGGAATCTGGTGCAGGGCACATTGCCTTTCGAAGTCCGCCAAATATTCATCAATCCCTGTCTCGCTCTCTAGGAAGGGTCGAAATGCCGCATAGGGTATCTTGGGCCTCCCAGCATTTTCGACAGGGATGATTACCTGCGGGGCTTCAGCATTGCGGTGTGCGTTCGCTAGGTTGAGTTCGTGGGCTCGAGTCTCTCGTATATCCTCGTCCGCCTCCGCCATCAACTGCTGTACCAATTCCATGGAGGGGTTCGGCCCGTATAATGAGAGCCTTTCCCGAACAATCCTGGTTTTTTCGTCACTAATCGTGGTCGGTGTTTCCGCCATTGTGAAGCTCTGATCCAGTTCGGTCAATTCTGCGATCAGCTCTCTCCTCGGCCGGTTGCTGGCGTACCCCCCTCTGCTTTCAAGTAAATCTTTTAGGGTTGTACGCTTCAATTTTTCGTAAGCGCTCTCCATCCGTTCTGTACCTCTCCTAGGAAATCCAGGAAAATCCCGCCGCTGCCGCCAAATGTTACGGTTACCCTTAGTCTCGCTGAGAGATGGACCGCTTAGTAGCCTGGATCCCTATTGCTAAAGAGGGGAGAAGCTGCTTTCCATAGTATTCTATATGAGTCTCGCAAATATAGAATAATCTCCCTTAGCTGCAGTACAGCTAGGATACCCTTCTGCCCACAAAAACGAGTCAACGCTGCGATTGAGGGTCAAACAAGAACTCAGGACTGGGATGCCCAGCCTGCTTTTTATTAAGGTTACATGCACACAGGGCACTCCCAGGGGGAGAGGGGGGGAAGCACAAAATCCCCCATCACACATTTAGATAGAGAGCACTGTCCTTTGACAGGCCACAATAGGATTACAGTACTTAAGATAACAAGTTTACAAGTTCATCTTATCAATTAGCAGTCTGGCTCCAGAGGTGATTAGACAATAGTTTCTAAAAGCTGAAAAAAAAAGAGTTAACTCTTTATGAAATGATACTTGTTACGGTTTTCTTGGAGCCCTTCTTAGGCGCTGGCTAGCTGGTTCAGGCATTGCTGCTGGGAAATAAGCTCTTCACAACAAAATAACTAATGCTTCTGTAACAAGTAGTAATCTCAAAAAAAATGAGTCCAGCCAAAATGGATACATATATCAAATTAAAGAAACAATCAGATGCCAAGATAAAGGTGTCATTTACATTATACAATGCTCCTGTAACAAGCAATATATATGAGAGACCACGAGAACGATAAGAGAACGCATACGGGAACATCTGTCATGTAATGATAGAGGCAATCTCAAAACACACTTATATACATACTTCAGGGAAAAACATAATAACAATCTGAAAGACTTCTCATTTTGGGGCATAAAAAAAGGTTAAACCAGATTGGAGAGGGGGAAATTTTGAATCAAAACTTTTAAAAAAAGAAGCTGAATTAATCTATAACATGCAAACCTTGTTTCCTTCTGGTCTAAACTCAGAATTGGATATATCCCCCTTCCTTACGTCATGATTTCATAGTTCTATAATCCACTTAATTTCTTTGAGAGTCACGATTAGGGCATACCTCTAAATAATGTCAGTCTGTCAACTATTTACATTAACGAATAAGAAACTATAAACAATTCATAATTTATATATCTAAAATGTTTTCAGCATCCCATTATTATATGGAATAATTAGGTCTATATTTTGAGCGATCAAATTAAGATGAGATATCAACTAACCATCTATCCTTTATAAAAATGGGATATATGAATAAATATAACACATGGAATATATATATTATTCTGAGATTAGAATATTAAATAAGGTTATGTCAAGATTTGACATTAATATATTAGTAATTAACTATGGTCTAGACTTAGAGTTGGGCGGTAGCCGTCAAAACCAGCGTTAGAGGTTCCTAACGCTGTTTTTTACCGCCCGCTGGTATTTGGAGTCAGTCAGGAAAGGGTCTAACGCTCACTTTGCAGCCGCGACTTTTCCATACCGCAGATCCCCCTACGCCATTTGCGTATCCTATCTTTTCAATGGGATCTTTCTAACGCCGGTATTTAGAGTCTTGGCTGAAGTGAGCGTTAGAAATCTAACGACAAAACTCCAGCCACAGAA
Source organism: Bombina bombina (assembly GCF_027579735.1). Taxonomy (NCBI): domain Eukaryota; kingdom Metazoa; phylum Chordata; class Amphibia; order Anura; family Bombinatoridae; genus Bombina; species Bombina bombina. The sequence continues at coordinate 93,945,886 of NC_069505.1, read as the reverse complement.
AAAAGTCAGTAGTTAAGAGCTTTATGGGCTAACGCCGGTTTATAAAGCTCTTAACTACTGTGCTCTAAAGTACACTAACACCCATAAACTACCTATGTACCCCTAAACTGAGGTCCCCCCACATCGCTGCCACTCTATTAAAATGTTTTAACCCCTAATCTGCCGCTCCGTACACCGCCGCCAGCTACGTTATCCCTATGTACCCCTAATCTGCTGCCCCTAACATCGCCGACCCCTATATTATATTTATTAACCCCTAATCTGCCGCCCCCGCTATCGCTGACACCTGCATATTTTTTTAACCCCTAATCTGCCGCTCCGTACACCGCCGCAACCTATATTATCCCTATGTACCCCTAATCTGCTGCCCCTAACACAGTCAACCCCTATGTTATATTTATTAACCCCTAATCTGCCGCCCCCAACGTCGCCTCCACCTACCTACAATAATTAACCCCTAATCTGCCGACCGGACCACACCGCTACTATAATAAATGTATTAACCCCTAAAGCTAAGTCTAACTCTAACCCTAACACCCCCCTAACTTAAATATAATTTAAATCTAACGAAATAAATTAACTATTATTAAATAAATTATTCCTATTTAAAATGAAATACTTACCTGTAAAATAAACCCTAATATAGCTACAATATAAATTATAATTATATTGTAGCTATTTTAGGATTAATATTTATTTTACAGGCAACTTTGTAATTATATTAACCAGGTACAATAGCTATTAAATAGTTAATAACTATTTAATAGTTACCTAGTTAAAATAATTACAAAATTACCTGTAAAATAAATCCTAACCTAAATTACAATTAAACCTAACACTACACTATCAATAAATTAATTAAATACAATACCTACAATTATCTAGAATTAAACCTAACACTACACTATCAATAAATTAATTAAATACAATACCTACAAATAAATACAATTAAATAAAATAACTAAAGTACAAAAAATAAAAAAATATTTAAAAACATTAGAAAAATATTACAACAATTTTAAACTAATTACACCTACTCTAAGCCCCCTAATAAAATAACAAAGACCCCCAAAATAAAAAAATGCCCTACCCTATTCTAAATTAAAAAAGTTCAAAGCTCTTTTACCTTACCAGCCCTGAAAAGGGCCCTTTGCGGGCATGCCCCAAAGAATTCAGCTCTTTTGCCTGTAAAAAAAACATACAATACCCCCCCCAACATTACAACCCACCACCCACATACCCCTAATCTAACCCAAACCCCCCTTAAATAAACCTAACACTAAGCCCCTGAAGATCTTCCTACCTTATCTTCACCATGCCAGGTTCACCGATCCGTCCACCGAAGTCTTGATCCAAGCCTCCGAAATCTTGATCCAAGCCCAAGCGGGGGCTGAAGAGTGACGTCCATCCTCCGGCTGAAGTCTTGATCCAAGCGGGCAGAAGAGGACATCCGGACCGGTAAACATCTTCATCCAAGCCGCAACTTCTATGTTCTTCAATCCGATGACGACCGGCTGATCTTCAAGACCTCCAGTGCGGATCCATCCATCTTCACCGACGACTTCCCGACGAATGACGGTTCCTTTAAGGGACGTCATCCAAGATGGCGTCCCTCGAATTGCGATTGGCTGATAGGATTCTATTAGCCAATCGGAATTAAGGTAGGAAAATTCTGATTGGCTGATGGAATCAGCCAATCAGATTCAAGTTCAATCCGATTGGCTGATCCAATCAGCCAATCAGATTGAGATCGCATTCTATTGGCTGTTCCGATCAGCCAATAGAATGCGAGCTCAATCTGAATACATCCAATCTCAATACAATCACCTGAATACATCCAGATTGTGGATACTACTCAAAGAACTGAATTGTCCGTGGGACACATATCAATTATCATTGAGACATTGTGTCAGGCGACATAGGTGTGAGTGCTGTAATCTATTTTTTTGCAAGGTGGTTTTGTGCTAGAGTTAAATATACAGGGGCTAAATCTGAGATTTTTTACTCAACGTATTTTTTTTACAAACTTAGCTAAGAACTTATGAAGGTTTTGAATATATGAAGGTTTTAATGTTCCTTTTAACAGGGAGACGTCCCTATATTTATATGTATCCTGTTCTCTATTAGAGATTAAACACATATTTTATTCATTTTTATGTTTTATTAAAATTCTTTGTTTTAGAAAATAAATGTCTGCAAATGTTATCTATTCCATTAACTTTTGGGCTTTTAGCGCTCCCTAACTTACCTATCTGTATCTGTAAAGCCCTTCATTAACAAAGTGCTGCTCACCAAAATTTCCCAGACTGTTCTCTCTGGTATCCACACACATTTGAAGAGCTTTAACGTCACTAAGGTCCTCCACTCCAGTGAGTATTTGCTACAGGAAGGAAGACATTAAAAAACAATGAGCAATGGTTCAATATAGAAAAATACTTCATTTGACCCATTAAGGGGACAATATACTGCAAAATAGGTTTTTCTTTAATGTGTTTCTAATTACTTTTTTTTGGTATGACAATATGCTTTTTAAGGTTTATTTGTGTATATGAAATAGCTGATTTTGTGTTTTATAGCCACAACCTAATAAAATGGGTTGAGCGTGTAGGTATAATCAGATCTCAATACTTTAGCACATTGTGTGCACACATATGCTTCTTTATCTTATATCTGTCAATAAACCAAAGTCCAATACTTGGAGAGAATTCATATTTTATTACCTATCTCTTCTATACCCCACTGAGAGTGTAATTTCTTCTGCTGGCTGTGTTTACACATAACTTGGACCTAAGGCCAGAAACTTTTAAAATATGTGGTGATACCACAGGCTAAATTAACTATTTCAAATGCCAATATAAGGGCAAAGGAAATACTTGTAAACAATTTATTATACTCCAGCAGGTAAACAGGATAATTGTGAACAAATTAAAGAGGAGAAAAATGTTGAGTAACCTGTCACATTTTTATGCATATTTTTTATGATATGTGTTTTATGCAATAGAGGACCAGTTTTATTCTGGACGTTAGTTTTACTAGATCTTACCAGTTTAGCTGGAGAGAGATATTCATCCACAAGACATTCATCTTCTTCCTTGTTGATTGGATTAGGATTTAGCAACCCTTGCCAACCAAAATCTGTTACCCGGACACTGGCTGTGCCAGGTCGAGCATCTACCATTTGTGCCATGTGGGACAATTCTGAAAATAAATTAGAAAACTACAGGTTTTGATCTCTCATCAGCAAGAACAGATTTTCACATCACAAGTAAACAGATAAAATGTATTTTATGTCTATTTTATGCCACATAATCATCCTGTTACCACTAAAATTATTATTGTTTACACTAAAATTGTTATTGTTTAAAAAGATGGATAATGCCTTTACTAGCCATTCCCCCAGCTTTGCACAACCAACATTGTTATATTAATATACTTTATAACCTTTAAACCTCTAAATTTCTGCCTGTTTCTAAGCCACTATAGACAGCCTCTTATCACATGCTTTTTTATTTGCTTTTCACAACGGGAGACTGCTAGTTCATCTGGGCCATATAGATAACATTGTGTTCATGCTCGATGAGTTATTTAAGAGTTAGCACAACACAGTACTAAATGCAAGTCAATAGATAATAAATAAAAAGTAATGTGATCAGAGGGCTGTTAGAAGATGCTTAGATATAAGGTAATCACAGAGGTAAAAAGTATATTAATATAACGGTGTTGGTTATGCAAAACTGGGGAATGAGTAATAAAGGGATATTCTATCTTTTAAAACAAAACACATTCTATTGAAGGCTGTCCCTTTAAAGGGACAGTCTAGTCAAAATTAAACTTTCATGATTCAGATAGGACTTGCAATTTTAAAAGACTTTCCAATTTACTTTTATCATCAATTTACTTTTATCAATTTGTTCTCTTGGTATTCTTAGTTGAAATCTAAGCCCAGGTAGGCTCATATGCTAATTTCTAAGCCCTTGAAGGCCGCCTCTTTTCTGAATGAATTTGACAGTTTTTTTTACAGCTAGAGGGTGTTAGTTCATGTGTGCAATATAGATAACATTGTGCTAATGCCTGTGAAGTTACTCATGAGAGGACACTGATTGGCAAGTCTGACAAAAGAACTGAAATTAGGGGGCAATTTACAGAGGCTCAGATACAAGGTAATCACAGAGGTAAAAAGTGTATTATTGTAACTGTTGGTTATGCAAAACTGGGGAATGGGTAATAAAGGGATTATCTATCTTTTGAAACATTAGAAATTCTGGAGTAGACTGTCCCTTTAACAGTATTTATATATTTTTTAAATATACACTGATTTACTCATTGGTACATTTAGAAGTTAATTTCTCTACAACACTTACCTTTTGGTAGAAAGTTACATCTCTAGGGGATTTTTCAAGTCTAAAAAAGATGTATAGAAATGTTTTTATATCTTCATACCCTTCCAAAAAAAGTTTCCTGCAGTGTAGTGATATTTTACAGTACAGAAAATGTAAGGAACAGCCTACCTATTTTTCATTTTTAGAAAAGCTGTAACAAATGTGTTCTTGAAGTCTATGTAGAATAGATATTATTTGTGCTGAGCAAGGAAATGATCACATGGAAACAAAATGGCTGCCAACACAAGTTTCCCTTTAAAAAACAAACAAACCTACCTGTGAAAGCTGAATATACAACTCAAAACAGATACTGCTTCAGAAAATGACTGTATATCAAAGCATTACACATTGTTTAGTTGCATACTTAATGAATTACTGAAAGCGCTGATTTCTATAAGGTATGTATGCCTGACATATATTGATTTGCCATTAACTACTGCAAATTGATGATCAGAGATGTGTCACCAGTGACATAATTAATGGATGCAGAACCATCTTTCAGCAGTTAAAGATACAATCAGAGATAGAGATCAACTCAGCAACCTTCACTAAAGCTTAAAACAAATAAATAAACCATAACCAATATAATGTGTCAGTTAAAGGATATACAACTCAACATTTTATTCCCAAAATAATGTTCACTTATGGATATTTAAAAAAAAAAAAAAAAAAAGAAATTTCATTGTTTATATTACTTTTTCTGTTATTTGAAGTATTTTGGAATTTTTTACCATCCCCAAAAAGTCTGGAGTGTGTCCAACAAAATTCCAAATCCTGATCATACTATATAGTGATTGTATGATCAGTGTAGGAGATCATTTATAAATGTTCCTAATTATCCTCAGCAGAAGAGAAAAGATAAGCAGGTAAGACTTTTTGTTGCTGGTCTGCTTTTAACAATAAATCAATACAAATTTTGAAAACAAACTTAAAATTCAAAAAAATCTTATAAAATATATAGGGCTAGATTACAAATAGAGTGCTAAATATCGCTTGCGTGCAAGATATATTAACGCTCCATTGAATAACACCAGCATGCGCTAATGTGTGCTGGTATTACGAGTAAAGTGCAATGCGAATGCAACCTCCCGTTCGCATTGCTAGGAAGCATTGGGCTCACAAGAGCGTGCTTCCATAGGCTCCAATGGGAGCCTCGTTCTGATGTGGAGGGGTAAGTAGCAGCATATTTTTTAACATATATGTAAACGACTATATACACATATATATTTGTATTACTATGTGCATATACGCATAGCACATAGTCATATACATATATATTTACTAGGGACAAACCTGAGCATACCCCCCAACTGTCCCGATTTTTGCGGGACCGTCACGATTTTAGGGGTCTGTCCTGGGAAGATTGGCGTCCGTCCCGCGTTACCCCATGCATTTTAAAAAAATGTTATTCTATTGTGCCCATACAAGGTCATCACGTGGCCACATCCTACCAATACACAGTCAGAGGTTTTTAGCGCATGTGACTGCATGTGCCGTGTTGACTCATCTTTGAGCTCAGGCATGAGAAGACAGCGACCGTGCCGCGGTGTTGTCTCGAGGACTAACTTGGAAGTTCTGACTAGTCACTTCAGGAACCTCACTGTGTCTACTTACTAGTGGAGCGTGGCACTGTGCTGTGATTCTCTGAGGATGGCGGTCAAGACTACTCTTGCCACGGGTAAGATCTGAGAGAAGTTCAGACTCGGATCATCAGCATCGCTAGAGGTTTGGTGCGGTGGTGGGGAGGGTGCCGCAGCAGCCGGGGCAATGTGTCTGCTCAGCTGAATAGTTTAATTTTTTGCAGAGTGATCTGTAGTGGTCTCTGAACCGTTCGGCAGCATTAGTAAATTTTTTGAATGTTGTATACAGGGCTAATTTGTGGGATTTATATACTGCTCCAAATGCTTTTTTTTTTTTTTTTTTTTTACACAGAGCACTTAATACCTGCTAAACCTTGGGAGTATAAACATAAGAAAAAAGTTAAAATGTTTGCTTCAAGCAAAGTCTGCACACATTACAGGTTGCAGATTCGGGGAGGAGGCTTGGTGGTGGGATGGGGTCCCTCTTTTGGATTTTGAAATGTAGGGAGGTATGCCATAGACCGCTATGTAAAGGCACTTTTCAATGCCCCACTACCAACAACTTTAGACCCCAAAAACCACCTAGTAGGTTGTTGTTTTTGTTTTTTAAATGCTACATTTTTTTCTTTAATAAAAAACTATAATGCCCTCTATTTTGAGGGCATTTGGGGCACTTTTAGAAATCTGATCTCTGGTTAATTTTGGGAGTGCAAATTGCTACTGCGAGAAACTGACAGCAATTACCAGCCACTTGTAATGGCTGGTTAATTATAGCGCCCACAAACGGGCAAATTTGCCCAATTGTGGGTGCGCGATAATTTAGCGCTCCACTTGTAATCTAGCCCATATTTTGTATGCAGATACCGGTGCCAGGGAGTTATTAATCAGCTAATGTATCGTGTTCTAGATTAGTGATGGGCAACTAATATCAATAAAATTGGTTGCATGGTATTTTTAACCCTTACACTGGAAATAGACACTGGTTTATGGGGGAGAGGGTAAACCAGGGAAATGGGTACTGCCATGTGTTTTGTGTAGTAAAACTGGTGACATTTGTTTTCTGAAAATAAAAATGGAATATTTTCTACTGCTCTGGAGGAAAGAATGAGGACTGCACTATAAAACTTCTGGGTCACCATTGTTAAAGAAAGCAGAAAGATAATGTTTATTTCTTCTGCTTGATTTCTGCGTTTGGCATAAGTTTGTACAAACCTCCTAACATTTGTGGCTACCTATTAGGACCTCAGGAGGTTGAGGGAAGCTGTTGCCGTTTTATGGGTGGTGCTGTGTCAGGAGGGGCAGTGCTGCTGGTGGATAATGGGTGGGATCATGGATGTGTATGGGAGGCCTTTGCATGTCTCTGGTTGGTCTGTGGGTGGGATTAAAGGGACAGTTTACACAAAAATGTTCTCCCCTTCAATGTGTTCCCAATGATCCATTTACCTGCTGGAATGTATTATATTGTTTACAAATAGATCCTTTACCCTTATTTCGGTATTTGAAATCAATGATTTAGCCTGTGGTATCCCCACCTATAGTAAAAGGTTCTGGTCTTACATCCAGGCTATTGACAGGCTGTGTAAACACAGCCAGCAGAAGAAATTACACTCCCAGTAGGGTGTAGAAGAGATAAAAATAAAATCATAATTTTCCAATGTTATTGGGCTTTGGTTTACAGATAAATATAAGATAATGAAGCATGTGTGTGTACACAAAGTGATAACATAATGAGATATAATTGTACCTGCAAGCTCAACCCATTGTAACAGGTTGTTGTTTCAAATCACAAAACCAGCAATCTCTTATGGACAAATGCAATGTTTTTATACATTCTATGCAGCTGGTATAACAAGCCATTGGAAATACATTAAGGGAAAAACTATTTTACAGTATACTGTCCCTTTAAAGGGACACTGAACCCAATTTTTTAAATTTGTGATTCAGATAAAGTATGCAATTTTAAGCAACTTTCTAATTTACTCCTATTATCAATTTTTTCTTCGTTCTCGTGCTATCTTTATTTGAAAAAGTAGACCTCTAAGCTAAGGAGCCAGCCATTTTTTGTTCAGAACACTGGACAGCACTTGTTTATTGGTGGGAGAATGTATCCACCAATCAGCAAGAACAACCCAGGATGTTCACCAAAAATGGGCCGACATCTAAACTTACATTCTTGCTTTTCAAATAAAGATACCAAGAGAATGAAGAAATTTTAATAATAGGAGTAAATTAGAAAATTGTTTAAAATTGCATGCTCTATCTGAATCACACACACACAAAAAAAAAATTGGGTTCAGTGTCCCTTTAAGGAGAGTGGGACAAAGCACAGAAATAGGGACAGCCCCTGTCAAATAGGGACAGTGGGAGTGAGGTCTGTTAATGGGCTGCTGGAAAGTTTCACCCCTGACCAAAATATCTTGCCATGGATAACTTTCCACTCCTGAAATCTCATCAATGTAAACAACGTGCTATTACTAAACCTACTGAATCCCCTTCTACTGGTGGCACAACAGCCTCTCTTTTGGGACTATATTAGATTCTGATTTTTGCTTTACAAATTACATATAATCATTTCCTATTGCCATTTTTGACTGTTTCCAAAATGAATGTTTGTCACTCCAAGAATTACTGTATTCCCTTTCTACATGAGGTACAGTAGAATTATGTTGATAACATAACAGAATAAGAACAGAATGGATTACATGAAAAAAATGGAAACCATAATAATGATTTTTTTTAAATGTCAGGTCATCAAAACACAACTATTAGTTTGCTAGTGCACATCACCAACCGGCCCTTTAAGGTTTTTGTGTGTCCCTCAGTACCACTGAGCAGCAAACAAGATACTTAAAAAAGGAATTCTTCTCATTATATTTGAGTAATATACAGGTGGCCCTCGTTTTACAACGGATCAATTTACACCGTTTCAAAATAACAACCTTTTTTTTCCAGTCATGTGACTGCTATTGAAAAGCATTGAGAAGCAGTGCATTTATTAAAATAGCCAGTAGGTGGAGCTGTCCGCTTGTGTTGCAGCAAAGCCAAGCAAGCTGAAATTAATCAGTTTAACCAGACTTGAGCTATCGAGCAGATTTCAAAGGAACAAGATCTTCCTGTCTATAAATCAGTCCCGATGGGAATGCATAGAAAGAACTCTTTGCAGAAATATGCAAGTGAAGTCTGTGTTGTGTGATTATTTTATTAGGTTTATAATGCTGTTTAGCAAATGTTTTTGTTCATTTAACTTAGTTTAATTATATATTATATGTTGTGTGATTGCTTTATTAGGTTTATAATGCTGTTTAGCAAATGTTTTTGTTCATTTAACTTAGTTTAATTATATATTCTGTGTTGTGTGATTATTTTATTAGGTTTATAATGCTGTTTAGCATTTAAAGTCTTCAGTTCAAAGCTTTAAAAATAATGTATTAGATGTTACTTATGACAATTTTGAGAGGGGCCTGGAACCTATCTCCCTCACTTCCCATTGACTTACATTATAAACTGGGTTTCAATTTACAACGGTTTCAATTTACAACCATTCCTTCTGGAACCTAACCCCGGCGTAAACTGAGGGCTACCTGTATATATAGTTAAATTAGCTACATTTACAGTAACTGATATTCTATGTAGTTTTAAAGGGATATGAAACCCAAATGTTCATGATTCAAATAAAGCATACGATTTCAAACAACTTTCTAATTTAGTTGTCCTATGCTTAGGAGCCTGCCCATTTCTGGAGCACAATATGGCAGCAGTTTTGCAAGAATGTTATCCAATTCCAAGGGCACTATATGGCAGCACTATTCCCTGCTATGTAGTGCTTCCAATACCTACCTAGGTATCTCTTCAACACAGAATATAATTGGAACAAAGCAAATTAAATTTGTTAATAGAAGTAAATTGGAAACTTTTTTTTAAATCGTATGCTCCGTCTAAATACCAAAATAACATTTTTGGGTTTCATATCTGCTTCTGCTGTTAACCCTCAAGTTTGAAATCTACTTCAGTGGGGGCGGGGGAGGGGGATTGCACTAAAGTCAATTTTGAGATGTTGCAAAAAAAATAAAAAAATCTACTGCTCATTTAAAATTCATAGAAAGTGCTATAGCGTTGTCTTTTTATTTTGCATGTGTTGATTATATGAGTATGAGAGGGGTTCATTAATAATTATAAAATAAAGGGTATAATATTAATAATAATAATAATAATAATAATACCATAATTTCTTTGCATCTTAAAAAAGTTAAAGGGAAATTATACACTAGATTTTTCTTTGCATACATATTTTGTAGATGATCCATTTATATAGCCCATCTGGGAGTGTTTTTGTAACAATGCATAGTTTTGATTATTTTTTTAATAACATAAGGGGATAAATTTCTTACTTGAATCCATACAAGAATACAATATGAACCAACCAATTAATACCCCATACCCCTAAATAAAAACACAACACTCAGGGTTTGGGAAGAAAAAACCGACCTCCCCCAACGGGGGGAGGGGTTGCTTTATTAACCTAATTAACTAATTGAATCAATAACAACTGCTCCTAGCTGGCAAGATACCCTGTCCTAACAACCCACTAAGGGGTGTGGCCGCCCTGGGAATGAGGACGCCCTCATTCCGCCTACTTGTTCGCTCAAGGAAGATCGCCCAGCGAGCCGACCAATCCCTAGCCCCTCGGCGACTAGGGTCCTCCACGCTCACTGTCCCTTCCCTCTATCCTTGTCCTCACATATCTTTGATGCCACACCCCTTTCCGCCCTGAGAAATCATGACGCCATGCCAACTCCCAACTACCTACCGGGTTGCGGGGTCTCCAAACTGGATAGACATCGGTCCCCCAGCCAAAAGACTGTTAGTTCCGACGGGAGACCCCATACTACTATTACTGCCCCTGGGCTTACCAAGGTCCACATGATTATGCAGCCCCCTGCCAAGGGAAACTAAGCCAGCTTAAATACGAACCGCCATCAATCCGCTTCATCGCCTGTAAAGGAATAACATAAACCAGATTTTTCTTTGCATACATATTTTGTAGATGATCCATTTATATAGCCCATCTGGGAGTGTTTTTGTAACAATGCATAGTTTTGATTATTTTTTTAATAACATTGTGCTGATTTTCATACTCCTAACCAAGCCCCAAAGTGTCAGATGTATACAGACGTTTACAGACCCCTTTCATTGGGTGTCCCAGTCAAATCTCATTAACAGTGCTAAATCTGGAGCTTCTAAGTACATTTTTAAAAGGCTTTATACTGGATTTTTAGATAAGTACAAATGTGCAAAAATTGTACCTTTACCCTCAAAAGGTACACCAGCTGTACCCTTTAACATGAGTACAAATTGGTACCCTTGCAGATTGTACCTTTCAAAGGCAAATATGAACCTTTGGTAACTAGATTGGACCTCAGTGCTATGGTACCATATTGCAACCTAAAAAAATGGTGCAAATCTGGCCTTTTAAGGGTACTGTCCCAGTGACAAGCCCTTTGTACCTCATGATGGCAGATTTGTACTCAACACAACATATTACAAATGCTGTTCCTATAAATGTATTATATAACATACAAATATGCATTCATTTAATGTTTACTTTTTTTAGACAGTATAACAATAGCCTAACAGTAGTCTAAAAAAGTTTGGATACTGTAGCTATATATCAAATCCAAAGACTGCTACAGAACCACCTGAAAGAACCATGCTAAACATCCAGTTCCAAATAGAGCTACTCAACATGTTCTATATCACTCTGTACTAGACTCTAAAAACACCCCATTTAATTTAGGGTGGCATGCCACATAAAACATAAATATATAGAAAACATATAGAAAACAACATAAAAATAAAATATAACTAACGAAAAGAAGGGGGATTCAGGGGAGGGATAAACGATAAAACTCACAACCATACATTAAATTGTAACTCTATGCAAAGTATATGCAAATGAGTCTGTTTCCCCAGTACACATTTTGGTGATGAACTTGCTACAAATAGATAGAGCTGTGTTACACATGTCAAGGAACTTTCAACCAACAGATGGCGCTATGGTGTGTCACACAATGTCCATGTATGTGACTGGGGAACAGTTACAATTGTATTTTCTTTTTTTTAAAAAACTGGTTCTTAAACAGCTCTTGTTTATTTTATAGAGCTTAAAACAAAAAAAAATTCTTTGTAATTTTAGTTGATACATTTGCTTTATGTTTAATAGTTAACATCTTGATTCTCTAAATATATACATTAAAATGTTAAGTGCTTATTTGCTATTTAGAACCAGCAACACAGTATCATTGAATATATGGGTTATTAAGTATTAGTTTTGCTTTGCCCGCTTCTTGCATATTACTAACAACGATTAAACATAATTATTTTGCTGTACAACATGTATGTTGCATTACTTTGGGTGACTGACAGTTATGTGAATATGAATAACTGAAGTGTACAAATGATATGGACTTGCAGGGTTTGGCAGCCTTGAACCACCCATTACCCTCAACCTTTTAGTCACACAAGTGATTGTACCTTTTTGGGGGGATTAAATGGTACAGACATGGACCCTATGACAGTAGTTGGAAACATATTTGTACCTTATTTATCACTAAATGGTACATATTAGTTCCTTAAGGTGTAATTATGATCCATTGAGGGTACAAACACAGCAGTTGTACCCTAAGTGTTCACAAACGAACCCCAACCGCACCCTTTTTTCTGACAGTGTATCTGTGCACATTCTTCTTTATAGAGTTGTCTATTACATGCAGTTATATGAAAATAGGTGTATACTGTCCCTTTAATTGAAGAATTGTGTTGTTAGTGAGCATATAATTCTCCACTAAATAACTCCAGACTAAAAAAAAAAAACTTGGCATAGCTTACACCAAAGTATATTTATTTGTGTGTGAGTTTTTATTTCTTTATATGTTTGTGTCAATGAGACTGACCTCAAATATTAGAATATCAGTGAGCAGGTATTGATCTCATACAGACAGGGCTATGTAGCTGTTGACACACAGCTCTGAACTAGTTTGTACATTAAGCGATGTCTCTGTAGGGCTCTTAACCATTAATAAGATCTGAAATGCACTTAGGAATCTCAGAGGATTTTCAGAAGAGCTTTCTGGTCATCTTACATTAAAGTAATATGATGAATAATCAATACAACTCCATCTTTTCTCCCTCGGTGAGACAATATGACTTGTTTATTAGGATAATCCTTAAAGGCATATTATCTACCTGTTTAATATTATACAGTAGAAACTAGTAGAAAACATATGGATGGGGCATCTGAGGACAAAGTAGATGTTTGCTACAAATGTGACTGCATTTTGTAAATATTCATAAAGGAGCTATAATTTGAAGGGACATTCTACTTGAAAATTGTTATTGTTTAAAAAGGTAGATACTTTTATTACCCATTCCCAAGCTTTGCATAACCAACACTATTATGTTAATATACTTTTTACCTCTATGATTACTTGTATCTAAGCCACTACAGACTGTCCCTTGTCTCAGTGCTTTTTACAATCTTGCATTTTAGCAAATCAGTGCTAGTTCTTACATAACCATTACCATTCTTCACGGGAGTGAGCACAATGGTATCTTTATGACACACATAAACTAGCACTGTTTGGCTGTTGTGCAAGATATCAAATAACTGACACATTTCAGGCAAACTGGCAGTAATCATAGATTTCAATTGCCCTGTGTGTACACACCTTAACAGATACCCTTCTCTACATCTTGTTGTTACACTTTCATTAATTTAATAATTCCTTAAAGGACCACTTAATAAAGTAGAATTAAAGGGACACTGTACCCAAAATTTTTTTTTCGTGATTCAGTTTGAGCATGAAATTTTAAGCAAATTTCGAATTTACTCCTATTATCAAATTTTATTAATTCTCTTGGTATCTTCATTTGAAATGCAAGAATGTAAGTTTAGATGCCGGCCCATTTTTGGTGAACAACCTGGGTTGTCCTTGCGGATTGGTGGATAAATTCATCCACCAATAAAAAAGTGCTGTCCAGAGTACTGAAACCAAAAAAAAAAAGCTTAGATGACTTATTTTTAAAATAATGATAGCAAGAGAATGAAGAAAAATTGATAATAGGAGTAAATTAGAAAGTTGCTTAAAATTGCATGCTCTTTCTGAATTACAAAAGAAAAAATTTGGGTTCAGTGTCCCTTTAAGGAGACAGTCAAGTCAAAATTAAACTTTCAGGATTCAGATATAATTCAATTTGAAACAACTTTCCATTTTACTTTTATTATCAAATTTGCCTTGTTCTTTTGTTATTCTTTGTTGAAAGCTAAACCTAGGTAGGCTCATATGCTAATATCTAAGCCCTTGAAGGCCGCCTCTTAACTCAGTGCATTTTGACAATTTTTCCCAGCTAGACAGCGCTAGAGTCATCACTGATTGGCTAAAATGCAAGTCTGTCAAAAGAGCTAAAATAAGGAGGCAGACTGCAGGGGCTTAGATACAAGGTAATTACAGAGGTAAAAGGTGTATTATACAGTAATATTTTCTATCTCTCATATAAATGTGTATTTAGTAGTTCACTTCTGAAACACAATGCAAGAAAAATAGCAGTATTTCTTAATAGGAGAGAAAAGGGACATTAAACTCATAATTCAGATAAAGTATGCATTAAAAAAAAACACAACTTTCCAATATACTCTTGAAATATACACACTACCTAAGGCTCCAGCTCCTACTAAGCTGTGCAAAAGTATATAAGTATATGCATTTTGTGATTGGTTAATGGCTGTCACATGATACATGGGGAGGACAAAGTGAATTAAGTTTTCATCTTTTTTTATATGTCACTTTTGACATCTGTGCATATTATTATTTATGGTAGTGTCTATTACATGCAGTTATATGAAAACTGGTGAATACTGTCCCTTTAATGGACAGCTACCTCAACCACTGGGTCCTATCTCCTGGACTGTTCTCCGTATTTGGCAGAACTCTACACCTGATGACGATTAGGAGTGGGGCGGATCCATCTACTGCAACCTTAAATCAAGTAGATGTTTTCTATGGTTTTGTAAACTTAGGATGGAGTTCCCTACTGTGACAGAAACATTAAAAACTAAACTAATGCTAGAAGGATGGTGCATTTAATTATATTGTTTAGTGTAACGTTTTAGTGTTCAGAAAGCAGTGAATGCTGCCATGTTGGAACCTATGAATGAGTATGGTATATAACAAAGTCAGAGGGCAATTAAGTCTAAAAATTGCATGCTCTAATTAATTAATATTCATTTTATAACTAGCATCCCTATAATGCTATGTGTTTAATCCTCCAAAAAAAGGTTAAACACAGAGTAGAAGTACTACTCTGGACCCACATAAAACTGCTGATCCAATCAGTAGTTCTAGTCACACAGCTGAGCTGTGCAAAATAGAGCCTTTCATTTTTATGGATACAACGTCCCTTTTAGTCTAGAGTCTGCACTTCCAATTCTAACAGGAATTGGAAAGCCCACATTATTATGAATTTAAAGGGACACTGTACCCAAATTTTTTCTTTTGTAATTCAGAAAGAGCATGCAATTTTAAGCAACTTTCTAATTTACTCCTATTATCAATTTTTCTTCGTTCTCTTGCTATCATTATTTGAAAAAGAAGGCATCTAAGCTTTTTTTTGGTTTTAGTACTCTGGACAGCACTTTTTTATTGGTGGATGAATTTATCCTCCAATCAGCAAGGACAACCCAGGTTGTTCACCAAAAATGGTCCGGCATCTAAACTTACATTCTTGCATTTCAAATAAAGATACCAAGAGAATGAAGAAAATTTGATAAAATTTCATGCTCAATCTGAATCATGAAAGAAAAATTTTGGGTACAGTGTCCCTTTAATGACAGAAAAGAGGGACAAAGTAATTAAAGTTTTTTTTTCAGAACATAATTAAATATTTTATTTTTCAGTCAGAATGTTCCCTAACAGCTATCATTAGACAAAGATAAATAACACCGGAAACTCAGCTAATATACAGGTGTTATTATTAGGCATGTGCATACATTTGGAATAAGGCAAGCAAGCATCTGTGTAAATCCAGATATTTGTGTGCTGCTATTTAAAAACGAATATATCCGGGCGCCAAATACAGCTAAATTCTGCTGCCATATTTCGAATTCTGAATTTATGCACGTGCCTAGTTATTATTGCCTTATTGTTGTATGTGGATTTTGAGTGCCTGTTTTTCAAGTGAGTTCGCTAACAGCTTGGTATTAAACACTAAACCCACAATTAAAATTTAAATAAAAAAAATCAGATATTCAGATCTCTTCCTATACAAACAAACTGGCTTAAAAACTTGCAACAAGTTTTTATATTTCATAAATAAAAGACATTAACAGTATCAGTTTTAATAAACTGTATCCAGCCTATTTTTACAAAATGACAATATTTTCTAATATATTGAAGATAAATTAGATCTATCAAAAGAACAATAACAATAAATCAGTATTATCTTTTTAATATGTAATAACAACTCAATTTCCATTTTTTTATTTTCACAATGAAACTGTATTTTTTTACTTCTTCTTCTTCTTATTATTATTATTATTATTATTATTATTATTATAAATAATAATACACACAGGTTAAATAAAACAATAGCACAAATGTTTACTAATTAGCAAATTAAGGGACATTAAACACTAAATAAATGCTAGATAGAATTATGTATTCAGAGAAAAGATTAGTCTTATAATAACATGTAGTTGGATTTCAATAGTTGTTTAAATAGTGACAAAATAAGTGTAAAGTTTTAGTGTCTAAATTTCAGTATGGAATTACAGGAAAAGGGGACAAAATAAATATTGAATGTATATCGCAAAGTTCTTTTTATATATAGGATTTATCATTTTATATTACTATCTCAAAGTGTTTAATGTCCATTTAAAGCACACTTTGAAATATCTTTAAAATTTGGGAGATCTGACATTATAATCCAGCATAATTATGCTACACTAGTTTTCTGTTTCTGAAAGTAAAATATATATTCACACAATATCATAAGTATACAATCATTGTACAGTGTATAACCATTAAACAGTGAGATAATGCACTAAAATGCTATGGCACTTATACTATAATCATTTCTGGTAGGAAAAAAAATAAAAATGACATTTTTAAGTTTTTAGATTCATAAGATTTTGTCTCATTGAATTCAACTGATATAAAAGTTCTGAGAATTATATCTAATTAATTAAATACACCACCTCCTCTATAAACCTCAAACCAAAATAAATCATAATAATCACAATCTATTTCCACACATGCAGGAGTTTCTACCAATGATCACTAACACTAAATATGTTCTTTTTTTACAGTAATAATAATAAAGTGTGATCACACAATATAATCATTCTAGATCTGGGGTTGTCTCTATAAATGGCTAATGTTTCATTGTACCAGATGGGTACTTACCTGGGAATAATGAGAGATCAAACAGTTTTTAGGAAATTGTGTATAAAACAGCGAGGCTTCGCTGCATTACCAGGCCCTGTTGCTAATGGTTGCTGTTACATAGCAACAGGCAAATAAAAGACTTTAATTAGCATAACTAAATATTCATACCCTTAGGTAATTGGAGACTTGCTTGGTTTATGGGTTGGGGCTGAGTGTAAAAAGAAATGTTAACTCCTTCACTGCATGACTGGCTCAGGGGTAAATCAAACAAGGTTTCTCAAATGTGTTTTATTCACAGTAAATATAATAATTATAATAATAATAATCATGACACAGATCTGACAAATCCCACTATAAAAATGTGTGACATATTATATTTGAGATTGGTTATCCAGGTCACACTTCGGACTAGTAAAACCACACTTAAAAAACAAATCAGTTTGTGCAAATCTCTTCCTGTCTCATCACCCAGGATCTGAAATCAGCAACAAGTTTACATTTGTCATTTCCATTCTGTGATAAGTGTATGTGGCAATAAAAGCACTAAAGTGTTAATGAAATAATGAAATCAATTAGAAAATCAGATTTCATAAATGTTATTAATCTTTAATATTCCTATCTACATATTTCTAATATTAGATCATTTGAAAATAAAGTTTAGTTAATCATAATTATACTATGTTAGTGTACCTTTTCCAATGACAATTTAGCTAACAATCGCCTAGATTACGAGTTTTGCACTAAACAGGCTACGAAACTAACGCCAAAATAGTTGCGTTATTTTACTCTCCATAGCACTGCCATTACGAGTTACTGAAAAGCCTCCTTGTGCGTGCGATATGGTGGCGTTAAGCTCCATACCGACAAAATCCAAGGGCTGATTTGACGTGCTCGTGCACGCCTTCCCCATAGACATCAATGGGGAGAGAGTGTTAGAAAAAACCCAAAACCTGAGGTGCGGAATGAAAAATCCCCGTAGCGCAACCCCATTGATGTCTATAGGGAAAAAAACCACCCTAACATAAACCACTAGTCTAAACACTCCTAATTCTCCCCGACATTGCCGCCACTAATTAAAATGATTAATCCCTAAACCGCCGCTCCCCGACATCGCCACCACTAAATAAACCTATAAACCCATAAACCGCCAGCCCCCCCATCGCAAAACACAAAATTAAACTATTAACCACTAAACCTAACACCCCCTTAACTTTAAATTAAAATTACAATCCTATATAATAAAAGGCCAGGTATGTTTGTCAGATGCAGTCATGCGCAGTAGAGACTGCGCGAGGACAAACATACCTGGCCTTTAGGATTAACTTCAGATCAGATTGGCCGTTGCCGGCGGAACGGGCGTGGAGAGGGGGCGTGGCCGGACGTGGTCGGACCGTGAGTGGGCGTGGCCAACTGGGAGTGGGCGTGGCCTGATAGCAACAAAGAGTGGGGAGAGATAGAGAAGGCAAAAGAGAGGGAGAAGAGGGGGCAAAAGAGAGGGGGAAGAGAGGGCAAAATAGAGGGGGGAGAGAAAGAGAGCAAAAGAGAGGGGGGAGTGAGAGTTAAAGACAGGGGAGAGAGAGAGGTAAAGAGAGGGGAGAGAATGCAAAAGAAAGTGGAGAGAGAGCAAAAGAGAGGGGAGAGAGAGCAAAAGAGAGGGGAGAGAGAGCAAAAGAGAGGGGGGGAGAGAGAAAGACAGGGGGAGAGAGAGCTAAAGAGAGGGGGGAGAGAGAAAGAGAGGGGGAGAGAGAGTTAAAGAGAGGGGGGAGAAAGCAAAAGAAAGGGGAGAGAGAGCAAAAGAAAGGGGAGAGAGAGCAAAAGAGAGGGGAGAGAGCAAATGAGAGGGGAGAGAGCAAATGAGAGGGGAGAGAGCAAAAGAGAGGGGGTGAGAGCAAAAGAGAGAGGGGAGAGAGAGCAAAGGAGAGGGGTGATAGAGAGCAAAGGAGAGGGGTGAGAGAGCAAAGGAGAGTGGTGAGAGAGAGCAAAGGAGAGGGGGGAGAGAGAGCAAAGGAGAGAGGGGAGAGTAAAGGAGAGAGGGGAGAGCAAAATAGAGAGGGCAGAGAGAGCAAAAGAGGGGGAGAGAAAGCAAAATATGTGGGGGAGAGAAAGCAAAAGAGGGGGGAGAGAGAGCAAAAGAGGGGGAAGAGAGCAAAAGAGGGCGAAGAGAGCGAGAGAGCAAAAGAAAGGGAGAGAGAGAGAGAGAAAGAGAGGAAAAGAGAGGGGGAGAGAGAGCAAAAGAGAGGGGGGGAGAGAGCAAAGGAGAGGAGAGAGAGAGAGAGCAAACGAGAGGGGGAGGGAGAGCAAAAGAGATGGGGAGGGAGAGCAAAAGAGAGAGGGAGGGAGAGCAATAGAGAGTGGAGAAAGAGCAAAGTAGAGGGGGGAGAGAGAGCAAAGTAGAGGGGGAGAGAGAGCAAAGGAGAGGGGGAGAGAGAGCAATGAGAGGGGGAGAGAGAGCAAAGGAGAGGGGGGAGAGAAAGAGCAAAGGAGAGAGGGAGAGAGAGCAAAGGAGAGAGGGAGAGAGAGCAAAGGAGAGGGGGGAGAGAGAGCAAAGGAGAGAGGGAGAGAGAGCAAAGGAGAGGGGGGAGAGAGAGCAAAGGAGAGAGGGGAGAGAGAGCAAAGGAGAGGGGGGAGAGAGAGAGCAAAGGAGAGGGGGGAGAGAGAGCAAAGGAGAGAGGGAGAGAGAGCAAAGGAGAGGGGGGAGAGAGAGAGCAAAGGAGAGGGGGGGAGAGAAAGAGCAAAGGAGAGAGGGAGAGAGAGCAAAGGAGAGGGGGGAGAGAGAGCAAAGGAGAGAGGGAGAGAGAGCAAAGGAGAGGGGGGAGAGAGAGCAAAGGAGAGAGGGGAGAACAAAAGAGAGGGGGAAGAGAAGGCAAAATAGAGGGGGGAGAGAGAGCTAAAGAGAGGGGGGAGAGAGAAAGAGAGCAAAAGAGAGGGTGGAGTGAGAGTTAAAGATAGGGGAGAGAGAGAGGTAAAGAGAGGGGAGAGAATGCAAAAGAAAGTGGAGAGAGAGCAAAAGAGAGGGGAGAGAGAGCAAAAGAGAGGGGGGAGAGAGAAAGACAGGGGGAGAGAGAGCTAAAGAGAGGGGGGAGAGAGAAAGAGAGGGGGAGAGAGAGTTAAAGAGAGGGGGGAGAAAGTAAAAGAAAGGGAAGAGAGAGCAAAAGAAAGGGGAGAGAGAGCAAAAGAGAGGGGAGAGAGCAAATGAGAGGGGAGAGAGCAAATGAGAGGGGAGAGAGCAAAAGAGAGGGGGTGAGAGCAAAAGAGAGAGGGGAGAGAGAGCAAAGGAGAGGGGTGAGAGAGCAAAGAAGAGGGGGAGAGAGAGCAAAGGAGAGTGGTGAGAGAGAGCAAAGGAGAGGGGGGAGAGTAAAGGAGAGAGGGGAGAGCAAAATAGAGAGGGGAGATAGAGCAAAAGAGGGGGAAGAGAGAGCAAAATATGTGGGGGAGAGAAAGCAAAAGAGGGGGGAGAGAGAGCAAAAGAGGGGGAAGAGAGCAAAAGAGGGGGAAGAGAGCGAGAGAGCAAAAGAAAGGGAGAGAGAGAGAGAGAAAGAGAGCAAAAGAGAGGGGGAGAGAGAGCAAAAGAGAGGGGTGGGAGAGAGCAAAGGAGAGGAGAGAGAGAGAGCAAACGAGAGGGGGAGGGAGAGCAAAAGAGATGGGGAGGGAGAGCAAAAGAGAGAGAGAGGGAGAGCAATAGAGAGTGGAGAAAGAGCAAAGTAGAGGGGGGAGAGAGAGCAAAGTAGAGGGGGAGAGAGAACAAAGGAGAGGGGGGAGAGAGAGAGCAAAGGAGAGGGGGAGAGAGAGCAAAGGAGAGAGGGAGAGAGAGCAAAGGAGAGGGGGGAGAGAGAGCAAAGGAGAGAGGGAGAGAGAGCAAAGGAGAGGGGGGAGAGAGAGCAAAGGAGAGAGGGGAGAACAAAAGAGAGGGGGAGAGAGAGAAAAAGAGAGAGAGAGAGTAAAAAAGAGAGGGGTGAGAGAGCAAAATAGGTGGGAGAGAGAAAAAAATAGGTGGGAGAGAGAAAGCAAAACAGGGGGGGAAAGAGAAAGCAAAACAGGGGGGAGAGAGGGCAAAAAAGAGAGGAGAGAGAGAGCAAAATAGGGGGGAGAGAGCAAAATATGTGGGGAGAGAAAGCAAAAGAGGGGGGAGAGAGAGCAAAAGAGAGGGGAGAGAGCAAAAGAGAGGGGGAGAGAGCAAAAGAGAGGGGGAGAGAGCAAAAGAGAGGGGGGAGAGAGAGAGCAAAAGAAAGGGGGAGAGAGAAAGAAAGCAAAAGAGAGGGGGGAGAGAGCAAAAGAGACGGGGGGAGAGAGCAAAGGAGAGGGGGGAGGGAGAGCAAAGGAGAGGGGGGAGGGAGAGCAAAAGAGAGGGGGGAGGGAGAGCAAAAGAGAGTGGAGAGAGAGCAAAGTAGAGGGGGGAGAGAGCAAAGGAGAGGGGGGAGAGAAAACAAAGGAGAGGGGGAGAGAGAGCGCAAAAGAAAGGGGGAGAGAGAAAGAGAGCAAAAGAGAGGGGGAAGAGAGCAAAAGAGAGGGGGGGAGAGAGCAAAGGAGAGGGGGGAGGGAGAGCAAAGGAGAGGGGGAGGGAGAGCAAAAGAGAGGGGGGAGGGAGAGCAAAAGAGAGCGGAGAGAGAGCAAAGTAGAGGGGGGAGAGAGAGCAAAGGAGAGGGGGGAGAGAGAGCAAAGGAGAGGGGAAGAGAGAGCACTGCCCATGGCAGTGCCACGAATTTGGAGAAAGAACTTGTCGTTGAACACAAAGAAGTTATGGCTCAGTACGAACTTTAGAAGTTGCGGGCGCCTTAGCTAAAGCATATGCGAAACGCGCGTCAGGTGTTCGCACTGCTTCTCTCCCTAATATTTTAAAAGTAGTTTGGTTAGAAATTGTTGGCCTTATTTGGCATTTATTTACTCTTTAACCTGGTCTTTATTATAAATAATCGTAAATCCCCTTAGGGGATCCCGAGGCTTACTGTTGCAAAATTTTATGTAAGGCGGTAAAGTTTTTTTTTTTATACCCTATTACTTGTATAGCCATTGGGACAAGAGATATTGTTATATTCACATCAGATCAATGTACTATAGGAGTACTTACCCTACTTTAAGTGTTTAGTGTTTCAGGTTTTTACCTGATCACTGAGGAGAGGCAGCAGTGCCCATCTTACCTTGTTTTTAAATGTAATTGTTTAAACACTTATATTAGCTTAATGATGGCATGGTCTACATCTTTATTTTAACTTATTAGTATTAAATGTTATGTTTTATTTGTTATAATATTTTCACACCGCACTCCATCTAATGTGTATCTGGTAAACCACCTTGTAAGTGTGCCCATAAATGCTTCTGTTCTTTTCTAATCTAATAGCCCTATAAAAATAAAAAAGCCCCCCCCCCCCCCAATAAAAACACCCCCTAACCTGCAATAAACTACCAATATCCCTTAAAATGGCCTTTTTAATTTTTTTTAATTTTTTTTTTTAGATTAGTGATGGGCACTTGGAAAAGAGCTGAATGCCCTTTTAAAGGCAGTGAAAAAGAGCTGAATGCCCTTTTAAGGGCAATGCCCATACAAATGCCCCTTTAGGGGCAATGGGTAGTTTAGGATTTTTTAGAGTTAGGTTTTTTTTATTTTGGGGGGTTAGTTGGGTGGTTGGTTTTACTGTTGGGGGGAACTTTGTATATTTTTACAGGAAAAAGAGCTGTTTAACTTAGGGCAATGTCCTGCAAAAGGCCCTTATAAGGGGTATTGGTAGTTTATTGTATGCTAGGGGTTGTTTTTATTTTGGGGGGCTTTTTTATTTTTATAGGGTTATTAGATTAGGTGTAATTTTTAATTTTTTATAATTTTGTTTATTATTTTGTGAGCTTAGTGTTTTTTATTTTTTGTAATTTAGTGTTTATTATTATTTGCAATTTTAGATGTTTTATTTTTTTTCGTAGCATTAGGTTTTTTTAAATTTGTAATTTAGATTTTTTAATTGGTAGTATTTTTTTATTTTATTAGAATAGTTATGTTATGTTAATTTATAGTTTAATGTTAGGTTTATTTTTTATTTCACAGGTACGTTTTTATTTATTTAAAGATAGTTATATTGTAATTGTAATTTAAAGTTAGGGGGTGTTAGGTTTAGGGGTTCATAGTTTAATTTAGTGTTTTGCGATGTGGGGGGGTGGCATTTTAGGGGTTAATAGGTTCATTTAGTGGTGGCGATGTGGGAGGCCGGAGGTTTAGGAGTTAATAACTTTATTATAGTGGCGGCGATGTGGGTGGCCAGAGGTTTAGTGATTAATAACTTTATTATAGTAGCAGCGATGTCATGGAGTGGCAGAATAGGGGTTAATAACTTTATTATTGTGTTGGCGATGATGGGGAGCGGCAGAATAGCGGTTAATAACTTTTATTAGTGTCGGCAATGTCAGGAACGTCAGTTAGTTTTGCACCCTGTTTAGTGCAAAACTCGTAATCTAGGTGTTAGAGGGAAGAGCAGACATTCCCCCTCTCTTGCAAATGGAAAGACTCTTTACACAAACGGGAGCAATCTGGAGGAGGTATACATCAGTATTCTTCTAAAACTTTGGAGTTTGGTTAGAAGTCTGAAAATCAGCACAATGTTATTTCTAAATAATCAAATCTATACATTTTTACAAAAACACTCCCAGATGGGCTATATAAACAGTTTTGCAAAGTGTACAATGTCGATGGCAGCTCACTTCCCCGCATTATAGGCAGTGGCTACACTAAGAATTTCTAAGTGCTGTCTTTGCAAGAAAACAAGTTGCTTTTTTAACACAATCTGTTCCTTTTTATGTTTGCTTTCATTTAACTTTTTTTTTTTTTTTTTTTTTTTTAAAGGAGACCAAAGTTTTTCTTTAATGATTCAGAAAGTGTATGTCATTTTAAACAATTTACTTCTATCAAATTTGCTTCATTCTCTTGGTATCCTTTCCTGAAGGAGCAGCAAAGCACTACCGGGAGCTAGCTCAACAAGAGGCATGTAAGGGCAGCCACCAATCATCAGCTAGTGCATTGCTGCTCTTAATCCTACATAGGTATGCTTTGCAACAAAGGATACAAAAGGAATAAAGCAAATTGGTTAATAGAAGTAAATTGGAAAGTTATTTAAATGAATCTTGAAAGTTCCATTTTGGCTATACTGTGTCTTTAAGGTAAACATCTAACAAATAAATAAAACCGGAACCTTTCGCAAACATTTTTTTGTTTTATTTTTTTACACACATACACATATACTGTATATATATTTCCTAAATACTGTTGAGTAAGTTGTGAAAACATGTAATACCTCTTATTTTCGAAACAATTTAAAGGGTTTTCTCAACAGAAACCAGTCACTATTTAAGTTTATTGGTCCACATCAGATGTCTGAAAAAAGGCTATGGGGGATATGTATCTGGGACGCGATTCGATATACGGCGCAGGTTTCGGCGCAAGCGTGGAAACCTGCGCCACCCGTAGTTTCACCTCGCACATCGGGCTATCACATATATGGCGCCGACAGTTGCTAAAGTGCCGTAAGTCGGACAAACTAGCGATGTCCAGAAATAAGCGTAAGTACAAATTTCTGGAGTCGCCAGTGACTTACGGCACTTTAGAAACTGCCGCCACCTAAAAAAACGAACTAAAGTCTTAAATCTCCCGTAACTGTCTAACACGCCTCCCAAAAATAGCCCAACACGTATACCCCTCTATCCGCAATCCCCCCTCTAACTACTAACAATAAATGTATTAACCCCTAGACCGACATCCCCCCACAACGCAATAAGCCTAATTATTAACCCCTAAACCGCCATAGCCCACAACGCAATTAACCTAGCCTAGTATTAACCCCTAAACCGCCGCTCCTGGACCCCGCCGCCACCTACATTAAATGTATTACCCCCTAATCTGACCCCCCTACACCGCCGCCACCTATATTAACTATATTAACCCCTAATCTGAGCCCCCTACACCGCCGCCACCTATATTAACTATATTAACCCCTAATCTGACCCCCTACATCGCCGCCACCTATATTAACCCCTATAATGACCCCCCTACACCGCCGCCACCTATATTAACTATATTACCCCCTAAAACTAAGTCTATCCCTAACACCCCCTAACTTAATTATTATTTAAATAAATCTAAATAATATTAATATTATTAACTAAATTATTCCTTTTTAAAACTAAATACTTACCTATAAAATAAACCCTAAGATAGCTACAATATAATTAATAATTACATTGTAGCTATTTTAGGGTTTATATTTATTTTACAGGTAACTTTGTATTTATTTTAACTAGGTACAATAGCTATTAAATAGTTAATAGCCTAGTTAAAATAATTATAAAATTACCTGTAAAATAAATCCTAACCTAAGTTACCATTACACCTAACACTACACTATCAATAAATTAATTAATTAAATAAACTACAATTATCTAAACTAAAATACAATTAAATAAACTAAACTATATTACAAAAAAAAACAAACACTAAATTACACACCCCTACTCTAAAACCCACCTGATCCCCCCTTAAAAAAAGTCTAACACCCAAGTGCTCCTTACCTGTCCTGAAGACCGGCGGAGAAGGTCCTGTTCCAGGCGGTGAAGTCTTCTTCCAAGCGGCGAACTCGTCTTCTTCCAGGAACCAGCCGGCGCGGAGCGGAGGAGTTGAAGACCGATGACTGCGGAGTTGAAGACCGTCCACTCTGGAACTGAAGACCGGCGATGATGGAACTGAAGACCGCGGAGCCATGGAGCGTGGAGGATCCTCTTCATACGATCTCCACCGTACACTGAATAGGAATTCAAGGTACGTGATTAAAAATGGCGTCCCTTGAATTCCTATTGGCTTATTTGAGCCTTCAAATTCAAATCAGCCAATCAGATGAGAGCTACTGTAATTCTATTGGCTGATTTGAATAGCCAATAGAATAAGATCTACTGACATTCTATTGGCTATTCAAATCAGCCAATAAAATGTCAGTAGCTCTTATTCTATTGGCTATTCAAATCAGCCAATAGAATTACAGTAGCTCTCATCCGATTGGCTGATTTGAATTTGAAGGCTCAAATCAG
Organism: Bombina bombina; assembly: GCF_027579735.1. Taxonomy (NCBI): domain Eukaryota; kingdom Metazoa; phylum Chordata; class Amphibia; order Anura; family Bombinatoridae; genus Bombina; species Bombina bombina. Next base: position 93,919,435 of record NC_069505.1, on the reverse strand, counting down.
CCAATAGGAATTCAAGGGACGCCATTTTTAATCGCGTACCTTGAATTCCTATTCAGTGTACAGCAGAGATCGTATGAAGAGGATCCTCCACGCTCCATGGCTCCGCGGTCTTCAGTTCCAGCATCGCCGATCTTCAGTTCCAGCATCACCGGTCTTCAGTTCCAGAGAGGACGCCGGTCTTCAGTTCCAGAGAGGACGGTCTTCAGCTCCGCAGTCATCGGTCATCAACTCCTCCAATCCGTGCCGGCTGGTTCCTGGAAGAAGAAGAGGTCGCCGCTTGGAAGAAGACTTCACCGCCTGGAACAGGTACTTCTCCGCCGGTATTCAGGACAGGTAAGGAGCACTTGGGTTTTAGACTTAGGTTTTTTTAAGGGGGGATTGGGTGGGTTTTAGAGTAGGGGTGTGTGGGTGGTGGGTTGTAATGAGGGGTTTGTTCTTTTTTTTACAGGTAAAAGAGCTGATTACTTTGGGGCAATGCCCCACAAAAGGCCCTTTTAAGGGCTGGTAATAGAGCTGATTACTTTGGGGCAATGCCCCGCAAAAGGCCCTTTTAAGGGCTATTTGTAATTTAGTTTAGGGTAGGGAAATTTTATTATTTTGGTAGGCTTTATTATTTTATTAGGGGGCTTAGATTAGGTGTAATTAGATTAAAATTCTTGTAATATTTTTTATTTTTTGTAATTTAGTGTTTGTTTTTGCAATATAGTTTAGTTTATTTAATTGTATTTTAGTTTAGATAATTGTAGTTTATTTAATTAATTTATTGATAGTGTAGTGTTAGGTATAATGGTAACTTAGGTTAGGATTTATTTTACAGGTAATTTTGTAATTATTTTAACTAGGTAGCTATTAAATAGTTATTAACTATTTAATAGCTATTGTACCTAGTTAAAATAAATACAAAGTTACCTGTAAAATAAATATAAACCCTAAATAGCTACAATGTAATTATTAATTATATTGTAGCTATCTTAGGGTTTATTTTATAGGTAAGTATTTAGTTTTAAAAAGGAATAATTTAGTTAATAATATTAATATTATTTAGATTTATTTAAATAATAATTAAGTTAGGGGGTGTTAGGGTTAGACTTAGGTTTAGGGGGTAATATAGTTAATATAGGTGGTGGCAGTGTAGGGGGCTCAGATTAGGGGTTAATATAGTTAATATAGGTGGTGGCGGTGTAGGGGGCTCAGATTAGGGGTTAATATAGTTAATATAGGTGGCGGTGGTGTAGGGGGCTCAGATTATGGGTTAATATAGGTGGCGGCGGTGTAGGGGGGTCAGATTAGGGGTTAATATAGTTAATATAGGTGGCGGCGGTGTAGGGGGCTCAGATTAGGTGTTAATATAGTTAATATAGGTGGCGGCGGTGTAGGGGGCTCAGATTAGGGGTTAATATAGTTAATATAAGTGGAGGCGGTGTAGGGGGCTCAGATTAGGGGGTAATACATTTAATGTAGGTGGCAACGGGGTCCGGGAGCTGCGGTTTAGGGGTTAAACACTTTATTAGGTATTGTGGTGGGGGATTGCGGTTGACAGGTAGATAGACATTGCGCATGCGTTAGGTGTTAGGTTTTATTTTGCAGGCATTTTAGGGAGTTACGGGGCTCCAATACTCAGTGTAAGGCTTGCTACGCTTGCATTTTGTGGCGAGGTGAAAATGGAGTAAGATTTCTCCATTTTCGCCATGTAAGTCCTTACGCTGTATATTGGATACCAAACTGCACGGGTTTTGTATGTTAGCCTATGGGTAGAAAAACTACGGGCGAAGGCAGAAATATATGAGCATAACTTCTATGTTACGCCGTATATGTGATACCAAACCGGCGCAAAATTTGGCGTCGTCGGCTTCTGCGGGTGACGCTGCATATCGGATGGGGCCCCAAGCTGTCAACTATGTTGCATTCACTGGCATCAATACGCTCGCCTAACATTGTGGCTGCGGATCTCAATACGCTCTCATTTATGAAAAAAGCCGGCAAAAAGACGCAAACCAAGTACGGGTCGATGAGCATCGACCTGTTGTTAACTAGCAGCCATCGATCTCGCGTCTATTCAGCTTTTTCCCAACTTTATTTATATCCTACTGGCATATTCATTATGAATATCAACCTCTCTCAGTTACAAATCTCAAGACTGGCAGCCAGAATTCTGACTCACTAAACGCCACCACTATACTAAAATGTTTAAGCCCTATCCCGCCACTCCCCGACATTGCCGCAACCTAAATAAAGTTATTAACCTCATCCCGAAGCTCCCCGACATCTCTGCAACCTAAATAAAGTTATTAATCCCTATCCCGCCGCTCCCCGACATCGCCGCATCCTAAATAAAGTTTTTAACCCCTATCCCGCCGCTCCCCGACCCAACATAAATAAACGTATTAACCCTTAAACTTCTGGCCTCCCACATCACCACCACTAACAAAACCTATTGTTACAGAAGCATTAGTTATTTTGTTGTGAAGAGCTTATTTCCCAGCAGCAATGCCTGAACCAGCAAGCCAGCGCCTAAGAAGGGCTCCAAGAAAACCGTAACAAGTATCATTTCATAAAGAGTTAACTCTTTTTTTTCAGCTTTTAGAAACTATTGCCTAAATACACATTTTTGCTGGCCTCAGCTCTAAGTTTAGGGATAACCAATCCCATTGTCTAATCACCTCTGGAGCCAGACTGCTAATTGATAAGATGAACTTGTAAACTTGTTATCTTAAGTACTGTAATCCTATTGTGGCCTGTCAAAGGACAGTGCTCTCTATCTAAATGTGTGATGGGGGATTTTGTGCTTCCCCCCCCTCTCCCCCTGGGAGTGCCCTGTGTGCATGTAACCTTAATAAAAAGCAGGCTGGGCATCCCAGTGCTGAGTTCTTGTTTGACCCTCAATCGCAGCGTTGACTCGTTTTTGTGGGCAGAAGGGTATCCTAGCTGTCCTACAGCTAAGGGAGATTATTCTATATTTGCGAGACTCATATAGAATACTATGGAAAGCAGCTTCTCCCCTCTTTAGCAATAGGGATCCAGGCTACTAAGCGGTCCATCTCTCAGCGAGACTAAGGGTAACCGTAACATTTGGCGGCAGCGGCGGGATTTTCCTGGATTTCCTAGGAGAGGTACAGAACGGATGGAGAGCGCTTACGAAAAATTGAAGCGTACAACCCTAAAGGATTTACTTGAAAGCAAAGGGGGGTACGCCAGCAACCGGCCGAGGAGAGAGCTGATCGCAGAATTGAACGAACTGGATCAGAGCTTCACAATGGCGGAAACACCGACCACGATTAGTGACGAAAAAACCAGGATTGTTCGGGAAAGGCTCTCATTATACGGGCCGAACCCCTCCATGGAATTGGTACAGCAGTTGATGGCGGAGGCGGACGAGGATATACGAGAGACTCGAGCCCACGAACTCAACCTAGTGAACGCACACCGCAATGCTGTAGCCCCGCAGGTAATCATCCCTGTCGAAAATGCTGGGAGGCCCAAGATACCCTATACGGCATTTCGACCCTTTCTAGAGAGCGAGACAGGGATTGATGAATATTTGGCGGACTTCGAAAGGCAATGTGCCCTGCACCAGATTCCCAACAGAGAGTGGCCCACGATATTGTCTGGGAAACTATCCAGGCGAGCCCTGGAAGCCTTTCGTACTCTGGGTGCTGAGGAAGTGACACAGTATGAGCTAGTTAAGGAGACACTGTTGCGACGGTACGCTGTAACTCCGGACACGTATCGCCGACAGTTTCGGGGCACGGAAAAGAAGCCTAACGATACCCATATGGAATGGGCGCACCGAATGCGGAGAGCGGCAAATCACTGGCTGAGCGGAAGTAAAGCGGTGACTGGGGAGGAAATTTTACAATTGTTTCTCTTAGAACATTTTTATAATGGCATGGCACAGCAAGGGAAGGAATGGCTGCGAGACAGGCGGCCTTCTACCTTAGAAGAAGCAGCCAAATTGGCCGATGAACATTATGACTCCCGTCTTCACGAACCCATGAACTACCGAGCTCCAGCACGGGTCGAACCCAGAGAGGTTTACCGTGCACCCCCTCGTGCTGAATTCCGAGCCCCGGTGCCCACAGGGCCCGTCCGATACTCAGGACCACCCAATAACAGCTCTGAGCGTCCCAGACCGACTTGCCACCGATGCAAGCAACCAGGGCATTTCATGGCTAGCTGCCCCCTTAATATGCACCAGACACCCAGGAATTACAATTACCCCTCTGGGTTCTATCGTCCGGCCCGGGCCCTCTGTGTTAACCAAGAGGCCCCTATGGAGGGATATGTGGGGCCGCTTCACGAGGCAGACCCTGTATATGCTGCCTCAGATAACCGCCAGCACCATCGGCAGAGGGTATGGCTCGAGGGGCGATCTACCGAGGGATTGCGAGACACAGGGGCTACTATCACGCTGGTACAGAGTCATTTGGTGCCAGAGCACAAGCGATCCGGACAGACTGTGGCCGTTAGAGTGGCGGGGGGGGATGTGTACAAAATTCCAACAGCTAAAGTGCATCTTGATTGGGGAGCGGGAAAGGGGGCTGTGAACGTGGGCCTAATGGATAATTTACCTGCGAAAGTACTACTGGGCAACGATTTGGGCCCCATGACTTCTGCCTATGCTCCAGTATGCAACAACGAGGCGGACCCAGTGACTACACGGGCCCAAGCCCGGACAGAGCGAGAGCTCTCACCAGTGCGGGAGACACAGGTAAGACCTACCCCGACCTTGCCTGACAGGTTGGGCCCCATACCCTGGGACACCTCAGATGCTTTCGAGGCAGAGTCTAAGACTGACCCGACCTTACAAAAGTACCGGGAACGAGCAGAGACCGGAGGGGGCGGGGCAGATAACGAAACATTCTTATGGGAAAAAGGGAAACTATACCGCTGGACAGAGAAAAGGGGACAGCGTAGGCGACAGCTGGTAGTGCCCCACAAATACCGTCAAGAAATCCTCAAAATAGGCCACGACATCCCCTTAGCAGGCCACCTAGCCGTTACCCGTACCCTACACCGCATTACTCACACGTTCTTTTGGCCAGGGGTGCACGCTGACGTTAGAACTTACTGTAACACCTGCGATGTGTGTCAACGAGTAGGAAGGCGAGGCGATCACCCTAAAGCCCAGCTAGTAAATATGCCCATTGTAGAGGAACCCTTCAGCCGGGTTGCTATTGACCTAGTGGGACCACTGGCTACCCCTAGTCCCTCCGGTAAGCGCTACATTCTTACCGTAGTGGACTACGCTACCAGGTACCCAGAGGCTGTCGCCCTATCCAACATACAAGCGGATACGGTAGCGAATGCACTAGTACAGGTGTTCTCCCGGGTAGGATTTCCAAAAGAAATCCTATCCGACCGAGGCACCCAATTTACGGCTGAATTAACCCAACAACTCTGGCAGGTTTGCAAAATTAAGTCCCTCCTGAGCTCCCCATACCACCCCCAGACGAACGGGCTGTGTGAGAGGTTCAATGGGACCCTCAAGCAAATGCTCAAGACGTTCACTCAGGAATACCGAGACTGGGAACGCTTCCTGCCGCACCTCCTATTTGCTTATCGGGAGGTGCCCCAGGAAACGACAGGGTTCTCTCCCTTCGAGTTGCTCTACGGAAGAAAGGTACGGGGACCCCTAAACCTGATCCGGGAGCACTGGGAGGGAGAGATGGAGGCTGACGGTGTCCCCATTGTGCCATACGTGCTGGAACTCAGGGACCGAATGGAGCAATTAGCCAAATCCGTGCGGGCTAATCTCCAGTTGGCCCAGAGAAGATAGAAAGTATGGTACGATCGGGGGGCCCGAAAGAGAATCTTCACCATAGGACAAAAGGTGTTAGTACTTAAGCCGGTGAAGACAGACAAATTGCAGGCGTCCTGGCAGGGTCCCTACCAGATCGTAGAGAAAAGGGGAGACACCACTTATGTGATAGCTAGCTGCCATGACAACAATCTTAGAAAGACATTCCATGTAAACATGCTCAAGGAATATTTTGAGCGACCAGAGAACGTGACGGCCGTATGTTGTTCCCCTCAGGAAGACCCCGACAGTTTACCCATTCCAGACCTATTAGAAAAGAGTCTCCCCACAGGTATAGTGGTGCAGGTTCAGATAGGGGACCGACTTAGCCCCACTGAAAGGGAGCAGCTCAACCAACTCCTCCAGTCCAAACACCTCACCTTCTCCCCGAAGCCAGGGTACACTACTTTAACCACCCACCAGGTAGATACTCCGGGACAAGCTCCCTTGCGCCAGGCTCCGTACCGAATCCCCGAAGCAGTTAGGACAGGAATGAAGAAGGAGATCGATGAGATGCTCCAGCTCAGGGTAATTGAGCCCTCCGATAGTCCATGGGCCTCCCCAGTTGTCTTGGTGCCCAAGAAAGATGGGACCACCCGGTTCTGTGTAGACTATCGGAGGCTCAATGAAAATACCGTGACGGACGCTTACCCTATGCCCAGGGTAGACGAGCTACTCGATCGTATAGCCAGGGGAAATTACCTGACCACTATTGACCTCTGCAAAGGTTACTGGCAGATTCCCCTGGCCCCGGACGCTATCCCCAAGTCGGCATTCGTCACCCCATTCGGCTTATATCAGTTTAGGGTAATGCCGTTTGGGATGAAGAATGCCCCAGCTACATTCCAGCGCTTGGTGGATAGGCTCCTGGATGGCTTCCAGAGTTTTGCTTGCGCCTACCTGGACGACATAGCGATCCACAGTGAGTCCTGGGAGGACCACTTAGCTCATGTGGGAATGGTTCTGGATCAGATCCGGGCTGCTGGCCTGACTCTGAAGCCAGAAAAATGCCACTTTGGGATGGCCGAGGTACAGTACCTGGGTCACCGGGTGGGGTGTGGAAAGCAGCGACCAGAGCCGGCCAAAATAGAAGCTGTCGCCAATTGGCCCACCCCCATCACTAAGACTCAGGTCCTAGCCTTCCTGGGCACGGCAGGGTACTATAGACGGTTCGTACCAGACTACAGCACACTTGCCAAACCCCTGACTGACTTGACCAAGAAGAACTTACCTCGACAGGTCCTGTGGTCTCCCCACTGTGAAACGGCTTTCCAGGCTCTCAAAAATGCTCTAATTAACGCTCCTGTCTTGGCGGCCCCAGCCCTTAACAAACGTTTTATCGTCCATACAGACGCTTCCATGTTCGGGCTGGGAGCTGTCCTCAGCCAAGTAGGCGAAGATGGAGGGGAGCATCCAGTTGCCTACATCAGCCGGAAGCTCCTGCCCCGCGAAGTCAGCTATGCAGCGGTCGAAAAGGAGTGTTTGGCTTTGGTGTGGGCATTAAAGAAATTGACTCCCTATTTATATGGTCAGGAGTTCACTCTGGTCACCGACCATAACCCGTTGGTGTGGCTGAACCGGGTCTCTGGAGATAACGGCAGGCTATTACGTTGGAGCTTATCGTTGCAACCCTTCAATTTCACCATTACTTACAGACCTGGGAAACAGAATGGCAACGCCGACGGGTTGTCCAGACAAACAGACCTCAGCCCAGCATAACCAGCGGTCTGGACAGCCTTAGTCTGCCCCGAAAAGGGGTCAGACCGTGTCTGCCAGAGTGTTCCACAGAAAGGGAGCACTGTTACAGAAGCATTAGTTATTTTGTTGTGAAGAGCTTATTTCCCAGCAGCAATGCCTGAACCAGCAAGCCAGTGCCTAAGAAGGGCTCCAAGAAAACCGTAACAAGTATCATTTCATAAAGAGTTAACTCTTTTTTTTCAGCTTTTAGAAACTATTGCCTAAATACACATTTTTGCTGGCCTCAGCTCTAAGTTTAGGGATAACCAATCCCATTGTCTAATCACCTCTGGAGCCAGACTGCTAATTGATAAGATGAACTTGTAAACTTGTTATCTTAAGTACTGTAATCCTATTGTGGCCTGTCAAAGGACAGTGCTCTCTATCTAAATGTGTGATGGGGGATTTTGTGCTTCCCCCCCCTCTCCCCCTGGGAGTGCCCTGTGTGCATGTAACCTTAATAAAAAGCAGGCTGGGCATCCCAGTCCTGAGTTCTTGTTTGACCCTCAATCGTAGCGTTGACTCGTTTTTGTGGGCAGAAGGGTATCCTAGCTGTCCTACAGCTAAGGGAGATTATTCTATATTTGCGAGACTCATATAGAATACTATGGAAAGCAGCTTCTCCCCTCTTTAGCAATAGGGATCCAGGCTACTAAGCGGTCCATCTCTCAGCGAGACTAAGGGTAACCGTAACACCTATTAACCCCTAAACCGTCAGCCCCCCACATCGCCAAAAACTAAATTAAGCTATTAACCCCTAAACCTAATAACCCCCTAACTTTAAATTAAAATTACAACATCCCTATCTTAATATAAATTAAAACTTACTTGTAGAATTAAAATAAACTATTTTAAACTATTAATTAACCTACTATTAAACTATTATACTACAATTATATTAAAATACCAATTAAATAAACTAAATTACATATTAAAGAAACCTAACCCTACTCAAATTATTTAAATAGGCAATTAAACATTATTAAAAGTACTAAATTACAGAAAAAAACAAATACTAAGTTACAAAACCCCCCCACTAAATTACGAAAAATAAAAAACCAAATTATCAAAAATACTTGTTCTACCATAGAAATCAATGGGTTATATTTATTTGTCTTGCAGCATCGAACATAAGCTTTCGCTGCTTTCAGACTCCCATTGATTTCTATGGCATCTGCGGCCTCCAGGCTGGCGGATTGAAAACCAGGTACGCTGGGTAGGAAAAGACGCGAGCCTACCTGTTAAAAGTTTGATAACTGGGAAAAAGTGTCAGATAGAACCGAATGTATATTTGGAACATCTGTAATGACGTAAGCATCGATCTGCGTTGGATTGAGACCGGCGGATCGTATGTTATGTCACAAATTTCAACATTTGCCGGTCTGTAGGCTTTGATAACTAGGTCGGATCAATCTTGCAACAATTACGATGTGGAATTCCGGCGTATTTTAGGTTGACAGCTTAATAGATAGGCCCCTATGTGTAAAGGACTTTTAGAAAACAAAAATCTACAGTATATGTAGAATTGGGTTAAGAAATAGAGACTTAGGGGTTGATTTATCAAGCTGTAGCGGACAGGGGCGCATATACGTACGCCTCTGGCAGGCTGATTTCACCTGGCAGAATTCAACATTGCACACGAGCGCTATTTTGCACTCGCGTGAAATCCTGCCCCCTGCCCGCGCGTGTAAATCTCCCCGATCTTGTGAGAACCTGCAGTCGTAGGGGATTGAAAGGCTTGCAAAGCCTTTGATAACTCGACCCCTTAGACAGAACACCTATTCCATAAATAAGAGCCCATAATATATTGATGGTGGTCTCAGTTCATATATTGGTCTTTCAAAACTTCTTCCAGTGGTGTCGCCCTTCCAATGTGACCCCAACTGTGATTAGCACTTGTTCTCCTATCCCGCTATACCCAGGCACTATGGGTTGTTCAATGGATACTGTTAATTAGGACTTCTAAAAATAAAAACAAATACAGCTAGCAGTGGCAACCACCACAAAGATTCACAATGTAACATGTTTGCGTCATCTTGTTCACAGTCACTGTGGGATTCTGAATGAATCCCAAAATCTCTTGGATTGTGTAATCCACCTTATCCCTAAATTTGTCAAAAATCTGGGGCAGACTGAGACCAACCAGACCACTTGGTCAAAATTAAGGAAAGGAACCCCATCCTAACCAATGTGCCCCACCCGCCATTAGCCTACTGCCTGCCTCGCCCCCACAAGGGCCCACAATCTCCAGGAACAGGGCCCCCAACATCAAGGGCCCGGGACCCCATACTCTAGGGTCTTCATAGCTTCAGACCTTCTCAAGGGAGCCCCATACATTCCAGAACCAGACTCTACATGGCCCCCAGAGAAACAGACCTCCTATCCAGGCACAGGGCCCCTACTCCAAGGACAGGGCATCTACTCTGCCCACCCTTAACTGCTCAGTTACTGCTAGCGCAGCTGTCAGCACTGCCCTAGCCCTAATTACCTGCTACTCGCCGAAGCTCACAACCACTAGTGCAGATGTCCCATACTAAAATATGCCTGTCTACTGCTGCCCACTTCCTCACAATCACAGCAGCTTGAGTAGCACAACTGTCACCGCTGCACTAGCTCATTTAACAAACTGTGACTGTACGCATAAGCAGCATACTAGGAGCCTCGGCTTGGGGCCCCCTTACATCCTGGGTCCTCGGTCTAGGTCCTATTGGCCAGCTGCTCAGACCGCCCCTGGCTACATTGCAGTTTCCTATAAAGTTGACCTAATTTCCTTATGAACTAGCACTAGCATCTACTCTAGTATTAATCTGTCCACTAATAACCAATCACAAGCTCAAAGCGAAACACTAAATACTTTTACAGAAGTAGAATCATCTAGAATCTAAAACTATATCCATTGCGCTAAGTCAGTATCTATTTAAAGACTTATAATCCTTTACTGTCTCCAAGGGTTCTTTATGAGAAAGAAAACCACATTTGAAGCACAAATGATAATGCAGGATTTGTTATCATGTACTCGAACCTCCACTTCTGTTAGTTTTAAACTAAAAAGAAACAGCTTTACCTTTTCATGCAAAGTAAAGAAATATATATATACTCTCTATATATATATATATATCTTAACACAATTAAATACTGTTCTTTCACACGCATGACTGAAAATATTAGAGAGTAAAAGAACATATTAAAAAAATAATAATTTTCCAATATTCATTGCCCGTGCTAATTGGTATTAGTTTCGTTTAATACCGACCATTTGTGGAACATTTACACGTGTTTTTGTTAAACAAATGTTATCATTCCTTTGCAACAGGTGAAAAAGAATGATGTGTAAAACACTGTTTCTCAACCGCGGTCCTTAATTAGCCCGCAACGGGCCAGATGTTCTTTATCGCTGAACTAAAGCACAGGTGAAATAATCAGCTGATAGGTGAGAGCAGGTTAGTAACCATGGTTACTGAACAGCTGATTACTTCAACTGTGCTCTAGTTCAGCTATAATGAAAACCTGGTCTGTTGGCGGTACTTGAGGAATAATGGCGTAAAATACTTACCTTTAGCGTGCTGGGAACCGCGCTTATCCTGATCCTTTTTTAAAGAAGCCCGGCACGTGCTAAAAGGAAGCATACTTTAGTGCAGGCCTTGGGATCTGTGGTGCTAAGCCTCCTATTAGCTTGGCTGGAGCTCTGTAAAGAAGAGGACGGTATTTGCGCGGCTCTCCAGAGCGCTAAAGATATGCATTAAAACTATTTAAAGGAACAGTATACACTCATTTTCATATAACTGCATGTGATAGACACTACTATAAAGAATAAGATGCACAGATACTGATATAAAAATCCAGTATAAAACTGTTTAAAAACTTACTTAGAAGCTCTCAGTTTAGCTCTGTTGAAAAGGTAGCTGGAAAGCCCACTGCAAGTGGGAAATAAGACACTCCCCCTCCCCCTTCTTTTGCATATGAAAAGACCCTTAACACAAACAGGAGCAAGATGGAGTAGAAATCTGACGGTATTCTCATAAAACTTTGGGGCTTGGTTAGGAGTCTGAAAATCAGAGCAATGTTATTTAAAAATAAGCAAAACTATACATTTTTTAAAAAAAAACTTTATGGGCTATATAAATAGATAATCTATAAAACATTTATGCAAAGAAAAAATGAGTGTATAATGTCCCTTTAAAGGAAACAAATGAATACTAACAAATTCTTCATTATTATGTTGTATTTGTTCAGATATTTGTTTCATGGAAACGAGAAGAATATCTGTGTTTTGTTAATGAAAGTGCATTCGTAACAAAACAAATACACATGTCTAAGAATCACTGAGCAAACATATCCAGTATACAACGTATGCCTATAGTATATACAAATTACATTCATATTGTTATCAGAATTAATTTGTATTACAATTGGTAAAAAGGATTTTCCTTACACCTGGTGTACAAAGGTATAACTTTTAAACCACTGTACTGTAACCTTAATAGGTGTGAAACGGCCATTGTATATGTCAGGTTTGGATGGATTCCCAGTTTCAATCCTGATGACAAGTACTTTACAAACAGATATGTTTTCGGTAAAGTTTCTAGTGAAAAGTTGTTTGAGGTTGTTTGATTTTAACGGACAAATCCATTTTGTACTGTAATCACTCGAAAAATATGCTTCCTATTTTGGCCAAAACCAGAACCTCATTGTCAGGAGCCAATATTGGAAAGATTGGAATAAGCCCCATAGTTCTATGAAAGCAATTTTGAAATATAGCATTTTATTTTCCTTTTCACTTTTAAAGGGACATTAAACACTAGACAAATATTAGATAAAACGATGCATTCAATGAAAAGATTAGTCTCAGAATAACAAGTAGATGTATTTTTTAAAGTTTCATTAGCTGCTTAAATATTGACAAAACAAGTGTAAAGTTTTACGGCTAGATTTAGAGTTTTGTCGGTAACGACCCGCGTAGCTAACGCTGGCTTTTTTCTGGCCGCACCTTTAAAATAACTCTGGTATTGAGAGTCCACAGAATGGCTGCGTTAGGCTCCAAAAAAGGAGCGTAGAGCATATTTAACGCAACTTCAACTCTCGATACCAGAGTTGCTTACGGACGCGGCCAGCTTCAAAAACGTGCTCGTGCACGATTCCCCCATAGGAAACAATGGGGCTGTTTGAGCTGAAAAAAAACCTAACACCTGCAAAAAAGCCGCGTTCAGCTCCTAACGCAGCCCCATTGTTTCCTATGGGGAAACACTTCCTACGTCTGCACCTAACACCCTAACATGTACCCCGAGTCTAAACACCCCTAACCTTACACTTATTAACCCCTATTCTGCCGCCCCCGCTATCGCTGACCCCTGCATATTATTTTTAACCCCTAATCTGCCACTCCGTAAACCGCCGCTACTTACATTATCCCTATGTACCCCTAATCTGCTGCCCCTAACACCGCCGACCCCTATATTATATTTATTAACCCCTAATCTGCCCCCCACAACGTCGCCTCCACCTACCTACAATAATTAACCCCTAATCTGCCGATCGGAGCTCACCGCTATTATAATAAAGTTATTAACCCCTAATCCGCCTCACTAACCCTATAATAAATAGTATTAACCCCTAATCTGCCCTCCTTAACATCGCCGACACCTAACTTCAAACATTAACCCCTAATCTGCCGACTGGAGCTCACCGCTATTCTAATAAATGTATTAACTCCTAAAGCTAAGTCTAACCCTAACACTAACACCCCCCTAAATTAACTCTTATTAAATAAATTATTCCTATTTAAAGCAAAATACTTAGCTGTAAAATAAACCCTAATATAGCTACAATATAAATTATATTTATATTATAGCTATTTTAGGATTAATATTTATTTTACAGGTAACTTTGTATTTATTTTAACAAGGTACAATAGCTATTAAATAGTTAAGAACTATTTAATAGCTAAAATAGTTAAAATAATTACAAATTTACCTGTAAAATAAATCCTAACCTAAGTTACAATTAAACCTAACACTACACTATCAATAAATTAATTAAATACAATTCCTACAAATAAATACAATGAAATAAACTAACTAAAGTACAAAAAATAAAAAAAGAACTAAGTTACAAAAAATAAAAAAATATTTACAAACATAATAAAAATATTACAACAATTTTAAACTAATTACACCTACTCTAAGCCCCCTAATAAAATAACAAAGCCCCCCAAAATAAAAAAATGCCCTAGCCTATTCTAAATTACTAAAGTTCAAAGCTCTTTTACCTTACCAGCCCTGAACAGGGCCCTTTGCGGGGCATGCCCCAAAGAATTCAGCTCTTTTGCCTGTAAAAAAAAAACATACAATACCCCCCCCAACATTACAACCCACCACCCACATACCCCTAATCTAACCCAAACCCCCCTTAAATAAACCTAACACTAAGCCCCTGAAGATCTTCCTACCTTATCTTCACCCTGCCAGGTTCACCGATCCGTCCTGAAGAGCTCCTCCGATGTCCTGATCCAAGCCCAAGCGGGGGGCTGAAGAGGTCCATGATCCGGCTGAAGTCTTCATCCAAGCGGGAGCTGAAGAGGTCCATGATCCGGATGAAGTCTTCATCCAAGCGGGAGCTGAAGAGGTCCATGATCCGGATGAAGTCTTCTATCAACGGCATCTTCAATCTTCTTTCTTCCCGGATCCATCTTGCAGACCTCCGACGCGGAACATCCTCTTCTCCCGACGCCTACTAGCCGAATGACGGTTCCTTTAAGGGACGTCATCCAAGATGGCGTCCCTCGAATTCCGATTGGCTGATAGGATTCTATCAGCCAATCGGAATTAAGGTAGGAATATTCTGATTGGCTGATGGAATCAGCCAATCAGAATTAAGTTCAATCCAATTGGCTGATCCAATCAGCCAATCAGATTGAGCTCGCATTCTATTGGCTGTTCCGATCAGCCAATCGGATTGAACTTGATTCTGATTGGCTGATTCCATCAGCCAATCAGAATATTCCTACCTTAATTCCGATTGGCTGACATAGGTAGTTTATGGGTGTTAGTGTACTTTAGAGCACAGTAGTTAAGAGATTTATAAACCGGCGTTAGCCCAGAAAGCTCTTAACTACTGACTTTTTTTCCTGCGGCTGGAGTTTTGTCGATTTCTAACGCTCACTTCAGACACGACTCTAAATACCGGAGTTAGAAAGATCCCATTGAAAAGATAGGATACGCAATTTACGTAAGGGGATCTGCGGTATGGAAAAGTTGCGGATGAAAAGTGAGCGTTAGACCCTATTTTGAGTGACTCCAAATACCGGCGGTAGCCTAAAACCAGCGTTAGGAGCCTCTAACGCTGGTTTTCACGGCTAACGCCAAACTCCAAATCTAGGCCTTAGGGTTTATTTTACAGGTAAGTATTTAGTTTTAAATAGAAATAATTTATTAAAGTATAGTGTAGTGTTAGGTGTAATTGTAACTTAGGTTAGGATTTATTTTACAGGTAAATTTTTGTTTATTTTAGCTAGGTAAGCTATTAAATAGTTAATAACTATTTAATAGCTATTGTACCTAGTTAAAATAAATTTAAATTTGCCTGTAAAATAAATATAAATCCTAAGATAGCTGCAATATAATTATTATTTATATTGTAGCTATATTAGGGTTTATTTTAAAGGTAAGTATTTAGTTTTAAATAGGATTAATTTAGTTAATAATAGAAATATTATTTAGATTTATTTAATTCATATTTAAGTTGTGGGGTGTTAGGGTTAGGGTTAGACTTAGGTTTATGGGATAATCATTTTATTACAGTGGCGGCGGTGTAGGGGTGGCAGGATAGGGGTTAATAAATGTATTATAGGTGTAGGGGGGGGCAGATTAGGGGTTAATAAGTTTAATATAGGTTGTGGCGAGGTCCGGGAGCGGCGGTTTAGGGGTTAAACTATTTATTTAGTTGCGGCGAGGTCCGGGATCGGCAGGATAGGGGTTAATAACTTTATTATAGAGGGCGGCGGTATAGGGGGGCAGGATAAGGGTTAATAGGTATCATGTAGGTGGCGGCGGGGTCTGGGAGCGGCGGTTTAGGGGTTAATACATATATTATAGTTGCGGCGGGGTCAGGGAGCGGCGGTTTAGGGGTTAATACATATATTATAGTTGCGGCGGGGTCAGGGAGCGGCGGTTTAGGGGTTAACATGTTTATTATAGTGGCGGTGGGATCCGGGAGCGGCGGTTTAGGGGGTTATACATTTATTTAGTTGTGGCGGTGTAGGGGGGACAGATTAGTGGTGCTTAGACTCGGGGTACATGTTGGGTGTTAGGTGCAGACATCTCCCATGGGAATCAATGGGATGTCTGGCAGCAGCGAACATGAACTTTCGCTATGGTCAGACTCCCATTGATTCCTATGGGATCCGCCGCCTCCAGGGTGGCGGATTGAAAACCAGGTACGCTGGGCCGGAAAAGTGCCAAGCGTACCTGCTAGTTTTTTGATAACTAGCAAAAGTAGTCAGATAGTGCCGCACTTGTGTGCGGAACATCTGGAGTGACATAAGAATCGATCTGTGTCGGACTGAGTCCGGCGGATCGAAGCTTACGTCACTAAATTCTACTTTTGCCGGTGTCTAGCCTTTGATAACTAAGGCGAATCAGCCTCGCCACAAATACGCTGCGGAATTCCAGCGTATTTGAGGTTGACGGCTTGATAACTACCCCCCCATGTCACTAGAGTGCGCAGTCAATGATTTTGTGGAATATAATAGTGTTCTGCATTTCCATCATTTCTAACAGGAACTGAAAAGCTCACAATTTCAGAATGGAATTACAGAAAAAGGGGAAAAAATAAATAATTAAAGTATATTGCAGACTTTTATATATATATATATATATATATATATATATATATATATATGATTTATCA
The DNA here is from genome assembly GCF_027579735.1 of Bombina bombina. Lineage (NCBI taxonomy): Eukaryota > Metazoa > Chordata > Amphibia > Anura > Bombinatoridae > Bombina > Bombina bombina. Next base: position 93,902,997 of record NC_069505.1, on the reverse strand, counting down.
CTTTATATTACCACCTCAAAGTGTTTAATGTTCCCTTAAATACGCTCGCCAGACATCGCTGACGCGGATCTGAATACGATATCCTTATTTATAAAAAAAGCTGTCAAAAACACGCGTGTCAAGTACGGTGCAAAGAGCATCGGACTGTTGTTAACTAACAGTCATCGATGTCGCAGTTATTCGGGTTTTTCCCAACTTTATTTATACCATTACATTACTGTCCATGAACAAGCACATTTCTCTAAAGCTAATCTTTTATTTTTCAACTGTTAATGTCCAAGAAATAGCTACATTTATACCTCAACAAACAATATCTCATAGAAAGTTATTTTTATATTTATTTGTTACAAAAAAAATCTGTTATATGATACTTTCACATAAATTAATGCGTATTTGTATTTCAAGAAGTCATGATATGCTTTTATCTCATACTTTTTTTTAGAAATGGTTATTAATGCTAGAATTTGTACATATATCTTTGCACATACTTGTGTGTATATATATATATATATATATATATATATATACACAGAGAGAAGTGCACTCACAGGAACGAACAACCAGCTCAATACAATTGTTAGCCTGTTCTATGGCGATTTGCCACCTGGGTGCAACTTCTTTTAGCCCAGTAATGCTATTCACAGAGTAGAACTTTCCTGTAGTATATCAGTCTGATCCCGCCTATTACGGTCAGTCCAGCACCGAAATACCAGGCAATTCCTCTCTGAACAAGGAACACAGCAACCCCAGACGATAGTTTCGGCCTTCATTGGGCCTGCTACACCTCACTGACGAGGCCCAATGAAGGCTGAAACGATCGTCTGGGGTTGCTTTGTTCCTTGTTCAGAGAGGAATTGCCTGGTATTTCGGCGCTGGACTGACCATAATAGGCGGGATTAGACTGATATACTACAGGAAAGTTCTACTTTGTGAAAAGCATTGCTGGGCTAAAAGAAGTTGCACCCAGGTGGTAAATCGCCTTTGAACAGGCTAACAATGGTATTTAGCTGGTTGTTCGTTCCTGTGAGTGCATTTCTCTCTGTGTGTATTTAGTCTCCCTATGGGAAAAAGGGGAAACCAGACGTGGACTCCTTGCTCAATGTGCTTAGAGGAATACTGCTACACCTCACTGACGAGGCCCAATGAAGGCCGAAACGATCGTCTGGGGTTGCTTTGTTCCTTGTTCAGAGAGGAATTGCCTGGTATTTCGGCACTGGACTGTCCGTAATAGGCGGGATCAGACTGATATACTACAGGAAAGTTCTACTTTGTGAAAAGCATTGCTGGGCTAAAAGAAGTTGCACCCAGGTGGTAAGTCGCCTTTGAACAGGCTAACAATGGTATTGAGCTGGTTGTTCGTTCCTGTGAGTGCATTTCTCTCTGTGTGTATTTAGTCTCCCTATGGGAAAAAGGGGAAACCAGACGTGGACTCCTTGCTCAGTGTGCTTAGAGGAATACTGCTACACCTCACTGACGAGGCCCAATGAAGGCCGAAACGATCGTCTGGGGTTGCTTTGTTCCTTGTTCAGAGAGGAATTGCCTGGTATTTCGGCACTGGACTGTCCGTAATAGGCGGGATCAGACTGATATACTACAGGAAAGTTCTACTTTGTGAAAAGCATTGCTGGGCTAAAAGAAGTTGCACCCAGGTGGTAAGTCGCCTTTGAACAGGCTAACAATGGTATTGAGCTGGTTGTTCGTTCCTGTGAGTGCATTTCTCTCTGTGTGTATTTAGTCTCCCTATGGGAAAAAGGGGAAACCAGACGTGGACTCCTTGCTCAGTGTGCTTAGAGGAATACTGCTACACCTCACTGACGAGGCCCAATGAAGGCCGAAACGATCGTCTGGGGTTGCTTTGTTCCTTGTTCAGAGAGGAATTGCCTGGTATTTCGGTGCTGGACTGACCGTAATAGGCGGGATCAGACTGATATACTACAGGAACGTTCTACTCTGTGAAAAGCATTGCTGGGCTAAAAGAAGTTGCACCCAGGTGGTAAATCGCCTTTGAACAGGCTAACAATGGTATTGAGCTGGTTGTTCGTTCCTGTGAGTGCATTTCTCTGTGTGTGTATATATATATATATATATATATATATGTGTGTGTGTGTGTGTGTGATGTCAGAAATCTTTTGCAAACATATTTACGTGTCTCTAAATTCCTTTTTTTGTTCTAAACAATGTTGTCTTTCATATATCTGTGTTTATTTATACCACTATATGTATATAGTGTAAATTTATTATTATTCTGAGCAGGAATAATTGCAAATATAACATGTAGTCAGGGTATCATATGTATTTATTTGCAATCAATGGATATTTTAAGAGCTGGGACAGTTTTCTCTAGTTTTAAAAACCACCCCTTCACAGGTGTTATAAAATGGGCTGGCATATAAGATGACATTTCTTACGTAAAAAGAAATTCACTGAAAATATCATGACAGTAAAGAGGTGATTTTAATTTCTGCTGTATCTGAATCATGACAGTTTAATGTTAGGTGGGCTATCCCTTGGAGCTATCAGTTTAAGATTATATTGAATCAAACATCAATTCGAATTTTAAAATCCTTGTCTAAAATCAACACTGTGTGTCCTAATGTCAGCATCAATGTTTATCTTTAATTCTAAATTCACATATACATACTTTCAAAGTATAATACACAATTTGCTTTGTAATGAGAGACAAATTTGTAGCATAATCCATAAGTAATAATGTATTTTTAATTTTTATCCCTATATCTACTAGTGCACCAAATGTGGAGCAATAATATTGTTTGATTTAGAAAGGGTATACAATTTTAATAGAGTTTCTAATTTACTTTTATTATGTAATATACTTCATTCTCTTGCAGCATCGAACATAAGATTTCTGTGTTTTCAGACTCCCATTGATTTCTATTGCATCTGCGACCTCAAGGGTGGCAGATTGAAAACTAGGCACGCTGCGTCGGAATAGACGTGAGCGTACCTGTTAAATGTTTGATACATTTGGAAAGGTTCAAATAAAGTCGAATTTGAATTTGAAACATCTGTAATTATGCAAACATCGATCTTCGTCGGTTTCATATCCCTTTAAAGGGACCATGCCAGTACCAATTGTACAGGAACACACTGCTGAGAAATTAATGTTCACACAGCACAGCGTTAAAGGTATAACTCACCGCACACTCACAAAGTCTTAAAGGGATAGATCACAGTATGTGTGCACATAACTTCACATGCTTTTAAAGTCTTAAAGGGACAGGACCACACAATGCACACAGTCTTTAAATGGAGAACTGTGCGTTCTGTCTGTTCCTGTATCTTACAGACCTAAGCATCCCTTTAACGCTTTATGCACAAACATAGAAACATAGGCCTAGATTTAGAGTTCGGCGGTAAAAGGGCTGTTAACGCTCCGCGGGCTTTTTTCTGGCCGCACCATAAATTTAACTCTGGTATCGAGAGTTAAAACAAATGCTGCGTTAGGCTCCAAAAAAGGAGCGTAGGGCATTTTTACCGCAAATGCAACTCTCGATACCAGAGTTGCTTACGGACGCGGCCGGCATCAAAAACGTGCTCGTGCACGATTCCCCCATAGGAAACAATGGGACTGTTTGAGCTGAAAAAAAACCTAACACCTGCAAAAAAGCAGCGTTCAGCTCCTAACGCAGCCCCATTGTTTCCTATGGGGAAACACTTCCTACGTCTGCACCTAACACTCTAACATGTACCCCGAGTCTAAACACCCCTAACCTTACACTTATTAACCCCTAATCTGCCACTCCCGCTATCGCTGACCCCTGCATATTATTATTAACCCCTAATCTTCCGCTCCGTAAACCGCCGCAACCTACGTTATCCCTATGTACCCCTAATCTGCTGCCCTAACATCGCCGACCCCTATGTTATATTTATTAACCCCTAATCTGCCCCCCACAACGTCGACGACACCTACCTACACTTATTAACCCCTAATCTGCCGAGCGGACCTGAGCGCTACTATAATAAAGTTATTAACCCCGAATCCGCCTCACTAACCCTATCATAAATAGTATTAACCCCTAATCTGCCCTCCCTAACATCGCCGACACCTACCTTCAATTATTAACCCCTAATCTTCCGATCGGAGCTCACCGCTATTCTAATAAATGGATTAACCCCTAAAGCTAAGTCTAACCCTAACACTAACACCCCCCTAACTTAAATATAATTTACATCTAACGAAATAAATTAACTCTTATTAAATAAATTATTCCTATTTAAAGCTAAATACTTACCTGTAAAATAAATCCTAATATAGCTACAATATAAATTATAATTATATTATAGCTATTTTAGGATTAATATTTATTTTACAGGCAACTTGGTATTTATTTTAACTAGGTACAATAGCTATTAAATAGTTAAGAACTATTTAATAGTTACCTAGTTAAAATAATAACAAATTTACCTGTAAAATAAATCCTAACCTAAGTTAAAATTAAACCTAACACTACCCTATCAATAAAATAATTAAATAAACTACCTACAATTACCTACAATTAACCTAACACTACACTATCAATAAATTAAATAAACACAATTGCTACAAATAAATACAATTAAATAAACTAGCTAAAGTACAAAAAATAAAAAAGAACTAAGTTACAGAAAATAAAAAAATATTTACAAACATAAGAAAAATATTACAACAATTTTAAACTAATTACACCTACTCTAAGCCCCCTAATAAAATAACAAAGCCCCCCAAAATAATAAATTCCCTACCCTATTCTAAATTAAAAAAGTTACAAGCTCTTTTACCTTACCAGCCCTGAACAGGGCCCTTTGCGGGGCATGCCCCAAGAAGTTCAGCTCTTTTGCCTGTAAAAAAAAACATACAATACCCCCCCCCCCCCAACATTACAACCCACCACCCACATACCCCTAATCTAACCCAAACCCCCCTTAAATAAACCTAACACTAATCCCCTGAAGATCTTCCTACCTTGTCTTCACCATCCAGGTATCACCGATCCGTCCTGGCTCCAAGATCTTCATCCAACCCAAGCGGGGGTTGGCGATCCATAATCCGATGCTGAAGAGGTCCAGAAGAGGCTCCAAAGTCTTCATCCTATCCGGCAAGAAGAGGACATCCGGACCGGCAAACATCTTCTCCAAGCCGCATCTTCTATCTTCTTCCATCCGGTGCGGAGCGGGTCCATCTTGAAGCAGGCGACGCGGATCCATCCTCTTCTTCCGATGTCTCCCGACTAATGACGGTTCCTTTAAGGGACGTCATCCAAGATGGCGTCCCTCGAATTCCGATTGGCTGATAGGATTCTATCAGCCAATCGGAATTAAGGTAGGAATTTTCTGATTGGCTGATGGAATCAGCCAATCAGAATCAAGTTCAATCCGATTGGCTGATCCAATCAGCCAATCAGATTGAGCTCGCATTCTATTGGCTGATCGGAACAGCCAATAGAATGCGAGCTCAATCTGATTGGCTGATTGGATCAGCCAATCGGATTGAACTTGATTCTGATTGGCTGATGGAATCAGCCAATCAGATAATTCCTACCTTAATTCCGATTGGCTGATAGAATCCTATCAGCCAATCGGAATTAGAGGGACGCCATCTTGGATGACGTCCCTTAAAGGAACCGTCATTAGTCGGGAGACATCGGAAGAAGAGGATGGATCTGCGTCGCCTGCTTCAAGATGGACCCGCTCCGCACCGGATGGAAGAAGATAGAAGATGCGGCTTGGAGAAGATGTTTGCCGGTCCGGATGTCCTCTTCTTGCCGGATAGGATGAAGACTTTGGAGCCTCTTCTGGACCTCTTCAGCATCGGATTATGGATCGCCAACCCCCGCTTGGGTTGGATGAAGATCTTGGAGCCAGGACGGATCGGTGATACCTGGATGGTGAAGACAAGGTAGGAAGATCTTCAGGGGATTAGTGTTAGGTTTATTTAAGGGGGGTTTGGGTTAGATTAGGGGTATGTGGGTGGTGGGTTGTAATGTTGGGGGGGGGTATTGTATGTTTTTTTTTACAGGCAAAAGAGCTGAACTTCTTGGGGCATGCCCCGCAAAGGGCCCTGTTCAGGGCTGGTAAGGTAAAAGAGCTTGTAACTTTTTTAATTTAGAATAGGGTAGGGAATTTATTATTTTGGGGGGCTTTGTTATTTTATTAGGGGGCTTAGAGTAGGTGTAATTAGTTTAAAATTGTTGTAATATTTTTCTTATGTTTGTAAATATTTTTTTATTTTCTGTAACTTAGTTCTTTTTTATTTTTTGTACTTTAGCTAGTTTATTTAATTGTATTTATTTGTAGCAATTGTGTTTATTTAATTTATTGATAGTGTAGTGTTAGGTTAATTGTAGGTAATTGTAGGTAGTTTATTTAATTATTTTATTGATAGGGTAGTGTTAGGTTTAATTATATCTTAGGTTAGGATTTATTTTACAGGTAAATTTGTTATTATTTTAACTAGGTAACTATTAAATAGTTCTTAACTATTTAATAGCTATTGTACCTAGTTAAAATAAATACCAAGTTGCCTGTAAAATAAATATTAATCCTAAAATAGCTATAATATAATTATAATTTATATTGTAGCTATATTAGGATTTATTTTACAGGTAAGTATTTAGCTTTAAATAGGAATAATTTATTTAATAAGAGTTAATTTATTTCGTTAGATGTAAATTATATTTAAGTTAGGGGGGTGTTAGTGTTAGGGTTAGACTTAGCTTTAGGGGTTAATCCATTTATTAGAATAGCGGTGAGCTCCGATCGGAAGATTAGGGGTTAATAATTGAAGGTAGGTGTCGGCGATGTTAGGGAGGGCAGATTAGGGGTTAATACTATTTATGATAGGGTTAGTGAGGCGGATTCGGGGTTAATAACTTTATTATAGTAGCGCTCAGGTCCGCTCGGCAGATTAGGGGTTAATAAGTGTAGGTAGGTGTCGGCGACGTTGAGGGGGGCAGATTAGGGGTTAATAAATATAATATAGGGGTCGGCTGTGTTAGGGGCAGCAGATTAGGGGTACATAGGGATAACGTAGGTGGCGGCGCTTTGCGGTCGGAAGATTAGGGGTTAATTATTGTAAGTAGCTGGCGGCGATGTTGTGGGGGGCAGGTTAGGGGTTAATAAATGTAATATAGGGGTCGGCGGGGTTAGGGGCAGCAGATTAGGGGTACATAAGTATAACGTAGGTGGCGGTCGGAAGATTAGGGGTTAAAATTTTGAATCGAGTGTCGGCGATGTGGGGGGAGCTCGGTTTAGGGGTACATAGGTAGTTTATGGGTGTTAGTGTACTTTAGGGTACAGTAGTTAAGAGCTTTATAAACCGGCGTTAGCCAGAAAGCTCTTAACTCCTGCTATTTTCAGGCGGCTGGAATCTTGTCGTTAGAGCTCTAACGCTCACTGCAGAAACGACTCTAAATACCGGCGTTAGAAAGATCCCATTGAAAAGATAGGCTACGCAAATGGCGTAGGGGGATCTGCGGTATGGAAAAGTCGCGGCTGTAAAGTGAGCGTTAGACCCTTTAATCAATGACTCCAAATACCAGCGGGCGGCCAAAACCAGCGTTAGGAGCCTCTAACGCTGGTTTTGACGGCTACCGCCGAACTCTAAATCTAGGCCATAGATTTTAACTGTAAAGAATAACCAAAATGCCCATCACGTCTACCATATTACATGTTACTGTTTTCTTAGCCTTATGCATGTCCCAGGCATGTTTTACATTATTTTACAGTCCCTGTATATAATACCACCTCTATTGGAAGTCTATTCCATGAAACTAATACCCTTTCTTTAAATAAAAAAATAAAAAATTCTCATATTTCTCCTGAATCTGCTACCCTCTTACTTAAAGGAACAGTCTAGTCAAAATTAAACTTTCATGATTCAGATAGGGCATGACATTCTAAACAACTTTCCAATTTTGCTTTGTTCTCTTGATATTTTTTTTTTTTTTTTTTTTTTTAATAATCTTTTGAGGTATTGCACAAGAAAAGATATACAAATAATGTCATGGCATAAATGACAACATTTTCATGGGAAACATTACAGTGATGTATACAGAAGACACAATGAATGCTAAAATATAAACATCTGATGGGTCTAATGAAACTTAGTAGGTAGATAAGTAGGGATATTATCAGTGGGTAAACACCGCCTGAAATTGAGGGGGGCGGGGTGGAAGATTGATAATCAAGTACTATGGGAGCTAGGAGGACAAAAAATAATAATAATATAAGCTGGAATATAGTGCCGCGCTATACGTCACTTTACTATTATTTTGTTTACTAAGTTAGATGCACCCAATTAGCATAAAGGGAAGGGGCATATGTACAAGCTGGTTTATAGTAAACCTATCTCATTTTAAGAATTAAACTGTAGGCTCTGCTTTTTAGGTCAGGTAGGTAAGATATATCTCAAAACAGTAGGCTAAGTAACAAGGATATAAAACGCTTTATCTAAAAAAAATGTAGTTATATATAACAATGACTAAATAGAACCAACTTTATTAGTCTGTCCCACCTCTCTGTCTGAGAGAGCTGATGAGACACTATAGGTAAGGTGCCAAGAACATTTGATAAACCCTTATTGTAATAAGGTATGAGACAGCAGCTAGATAAATAGAGTGCCCGTCTACTTTATCTTAAAATTTAAGGTCCTCTTTCAAAGTGGAACCAAGATATGTAACTCTATGTTGTGCCACCTCGGCCGCAGGTGGTTTCTCCAGCACATGACTATAGTCCCATAGCAGGCTGAAATCTACTACACCTTTTCAGGCTATGTTTATGCAGAGTCTAAAGGGTTGCTAATATATGGGTACAAAGTCTTATGTTAGCGGGTATAGTAGTGGCTTAGCTACTGCTCTGACTTATAGATATCATTAGGTTTAACCTCATTAGTAATCTAACCAACTAGAAGATCACACTAGAATAATTGATTAAGCAATACCTGCTGCATAACACACATAACAGTATATTTCTATGGAAAAGAAAGGGGAAAACATATATATAACATCCTAGGCCTCCATTACATATGCAGCGTTGTCCGCAAAATCCTCCGGCGCCAGATTTTACGTGATTTTGGTATTACATATACGACGTAGCATACAAGTTACGCGCGTATATTTCACCCGACGTTCGCAATTATTACTCCCATAGGCTAACATTGAACCGCGTCGCAAATCGGTATCCAATATGCAGCGCAAGAACTTACGTGGTGAAAATTGAGAAATCTTACTCCATTTTTACCTCACCATAAAAGGCAGCCGTAGCAGGCCTTGCGCTGAGTATGGGTGCACCGTAACTCCCGAAAATGCCTGCAAAATTAAACTAACACCTAACGCATGCGCAATGTCTATCTAACTGTCAACCGCAATCCCCCACCGCAATAACTAATAAAGTCTATTAACCCCTAAACCACCATAGCCCACAACGCAATAAACCTAATCAAGTATTAACCCCTAAACCGCCATAGCCCACAACGCAATAACCCTAACCTAACCTAACCCCCCCTAAATAAATTAAAATTACTTAATTTACAAAATACTAAATTCACTATTAAATATAAAAAAAATTACACTACTTTTAAAATACAAATAAACTAAGTATAAATTAAAGGGGCAGTCTAATCAAAATTCAGGAGTAGACTGTACCTTTAAGCAAGAATTACAGAAAATAAAAAAATCTAAGATTACAGAAAATAAAAATAAAATTAAAATTTTTAAAATAAACTACACCTAATCCCTATGAAAAAAAAAAAGCCCCCCCCAAATAAAAACACCCCATAATCTAATCAACAACCAGTAGCCCTTAAAAGGACTTTTTGCAGGGCATTGCCCCAAGATAATCAGCTCTTTTGAGAAAAAAATACACACAGCCCCCTCTACCAATAACCCCCCCCAAAAAACCCCACTAAAAACGCTAAACTACCCATTGCCCTGAAAAGGGCATTTGTTGGGCATTGCCCTTAAAAGGGCATTCAGCTCTTTTGCTGCTCACCCTATCTAAATAAAATAAATCCCCCTAAAAACCCCTTAAAAAACCCTAAGTCTAACCCCCAAGTGGTTCTCCACTTTCTTGAAGTTCAGCGGAGAAGGTCCTGTTCCAGGCGGTGAAGTCTTCTTCCAAGCGACGACCTCTTCTTTCTTCATCCAGGAACCAGCCGGCGCGGAGCGGAGGGCGGAGTTGAAGACCGGCAACGCTGGAACTGAAGACCGGCGACTCTGGAACTGAAGACCGGCGACCGCAGAGCCATGGAGCGTGGAGGATCCTCTTCATACGATCTCCGCCGTACACTGAATAGGAATTCAAGGTACGCGATTAAAAATGGCGTCCCTTGAATTCCTATTGGCTGATTTGAGCCTTCAAATTCAAATCAGCCAATCGGATGAGAGCTCCTGAAATCCTATTGGCTGTTCAAATCAGCCAATAGGATAAGAGCTACTGAAATCCTATTGGCTGATTTGAACAGCCAATAGGATTTCAGGAGCTCTCATCCGATTGGCTGATTTGAATTTGAAGGCTCAAATCAGCCAATAGGACTTCAAGGGACGCCATTTTTAATCGCATACCTTGAATTCCTATTCAGTGTACGGCGGAGATCGTATGAAGAGGATCCTCCACGCTCCATGGCTCTGTGGTCGCCGGTCTTCAGTTCCAGAGTCGCCAGTCTTCAGTTTCAGCGTCGCCGGTCTTCAACTCCGCCCTCCGCTCTGCGCCGGCTGGTTCCTGGAAGAAGAAAGAAGAGGTCGCCGCTTGGAAGAAGACTTCACCGCCTGGAACAGGACCTTCTTCACTGAACTTCAGGACAGGTGAGAACCACTTGGGGGTTAGACTTAGGGTTTTTTAAGGGTTTTTTGGGGGGATTTATTTTATTTAGATAGGGTGGGCAGCAAAAGAGCTGAATGCCCTTTTAAGGGCAATGCCCAACAAATGCCCTTTTCAGGGCAATGGGTAGTTTAGCGTTTTTAGTGTTAGTATTTTTTTTTGGGGTGGCTTGGTGGGTGGGGGGTTTACTGGTAAGGGGGCTGTGTGTATTTTTTTGCAAAAGAGCTGATTATCTTGGGGCAATGCCCTGCAAAAAGTCCTTTTAAGGGCTACTGGTAGTTGATTAGATTAGGGGTGTTTTTATTTTGGGGGGCTTTTTTATTTTCATAGGGATTAGGTGTAATTTATTTAAAATTTTGTAATTTTAATTTTTATTTTCTGTAATTCTTGCTTAAAGGGACAGTCTACTCCTGAATTTTGATTAGACTGCCCCTTTAATTTATACTTAGTTTATTTGTATTTTAAAAGTAGTGTAATTTTTTTTATATTTAATAGTGACTTTAGTATTTTGTAAATTAGGTAATTTTAGTTTATTTAGGGGGGGTTAGGTTAGGGTGGGTTAGGTTAGGGGGGGTTAGGTTAGGGGGATTAGGTTAGGGGTTAAGTTTATTGCGTTGTGGGCTATGGTGGTTTAGGGGTTAATACTTGATTAGGTTTATTGCATTGTGGGTTAATGGCGGATTAGGGGTTAATAGTTTTAATAGGTAGTTTGCGATTCTGGGGTTGGCGGATTTAGGGGTTAATAATTTAGTTATTACTTGCGGTGTGGGTTTGATGGCGTATATAGGGGGTTAATAGTTTAAATAGGCATACTGCGTTGTGGGAGGTTGTCGGTCTAGGGGTTAATACATTTAATGTTAGTAATGAGAGGGGGGGATTGCGGATATAGGGGTTTTACATGTCAGGCTTATTTTTGGGAGGCGTGTTAGACTTTTACGGGAGATTTGTTATTTTCTTTACTTTTCTTAAGCGCCGGCAGTTTCTAAAGTGCCGTAAGTCACTGGCGACTCCAGAAATTTCTCTTTACGCTCATTTCTGGACATTGCTAGTTTATCAGACTTATGGCACTTTATGAACTGCCGGCGGGGTTTATGTAATACCCCGATGTGCGAGGTGAAATTACGGACCGTGCAGGTTCCCACACTTGCGCCGAAACCTGCGCTGTATATTTCATCGCACCCCTAGAGGCAGCTCTAATCATCAAATAGGCAGTAATCAGTAACATCAAAGGTAACCACTAACGTTTAGGTAGATAGTCCAAACCCTAGGATCTAAACTGAACTGAGATCAGATTAACCATCTAATTCCTGCTCTCACATATAATGAATAGAAATGTCATAGGAGCTTATCATTAAATAGTATACAGAGAGTGGTAAAACATTAAATACTAGGTGGAGCAGATACTAAATATCTAGATGACAACAATATTTGAATGTAAAGTATCTTACAGTATAGGCTCCATGTATAACCAGAGTCTCATAGTGATATAAAGGTTACATTACTAAATTAGAAACACTCTATAATGAGCTAGAGTCATCCTAGCCAAGGTGTATGAGAATATATAATAAGATGACATAAGCATTTACTATGAGTGTAATATTGGATAATACAGTGCTTATGTACCATAAATACAAGTAACATCTTAACCATTGAGACTCTGATCTGAACCATTAAAATGATTATAGGGGCTCATCTTTAAATAATGCACTACTAGCAGGGCTTTGGGTTAAATCCTGACAATGTATGACCCAATTTAAAATTCTACTTTAAATCTACAAGCATGTTGGGCAACTATGATTTATTAAAGGCCCATATTAGAGCAAGTACCATGTCTTGACTGTAAATGAGAAATTACATACATATGAGTCTCTTAGGCTATCAGACAAAGCATCTTCATGATAAACTCTGAACTTAATTTTCTGACAATAGCATATTAACAGTGTTTGTAGGTATTATGATCAGTGAAGTATGGCTTTGTCCATCATGGTATCTGACTGTAGGTAAATAGTGTAGCCTGTAGCACCTTAGCAGGCTAGTTTAGTAATTCAGGAATCATGAAGTAAAAGCATGATAACTTTTTAGCCAATCTTATATCCATTAATACCCCAATAAGAGATCCAACTAGACTACAAACTTAGGGGTTTTAAAGTGATTGCCGGACAGTTATCCAGTTCCTCTCTTGTCGTGGCAGAATTTTGCTGGTGTTTAGAGTCTTGTATGGAGCTATGGATCCAATCAGCATGCTCAGATTGCTCACCGGGCATGTGGCAAACGTCAGATCCCCAGTAAGGAGTAAAGTCAGGGGTAGGTTTTCGGCTCTACAAACATATTTGAGCCTGTGGAATAAGACCTTTATAGTTGGGGTTACTGAGATTTGCCTCGGTCTTCTAAAGGTAGGGTTACCGGATTGGTCTCTACTTTCTGGTGCACTGTAGCTAGCACATTCCTCGGTCTTACATGCTGTCAACGTAACCTGTTGCAGGCCCATAGCAGCTCTCAGTTCTCCAATGAGTGCACGCTGATGGGCGTCTAGGGAGATCAATAAGTTGTGAAGCATGTATGAAATTTGCCTCTCCATGGTGCAGCTTGAAGGTCTGAGCAATGATTGTTGTGGAGTGCACTCTGCTCCGCGAACACCCAATCGGTCTGTGAGGGATAGGTACGATAGGGCCTAACCGGTATTGACTGTGACGCACTTGATGTGTGGCGACTCGTGACAATTCTTACCAATACCAGCTCTTCTGATTTATTAGGTTCCGCTATCAGACTAAAAAACGGTGATGTTTTCTGTCCCAAACTCGGGTGCTCTCGTCGGGACTCCCTCTACGAAGCTCTGCCCAGTATTAGGGCTATGACGCCGTCAGCTACTGAGGTTGGTGGACACGCATCTCGGTGTAACGCTTATTCAAGTGCCTGACTCAAACAGGCTCAGGTACTCCCTGGGGGTAATGGAAGATTAGTAGTTGTAGATTATTGCCATAATTGTAGGATTGTGCAGGCTTTATATAAAAAATAGCAAGAAGCTGAACAGAGACACGTCCGATCCTGTTGCTGGCTAGCTCTGCCTGCCTCTTGGTATTCTTTGTTGAACGCTAAACCTAGGTAGGCTTGTATGCTAATTTCTAAGCCCTTATAGGTTGCCTCTTATCTCAGTGCATTTTAACAGTTTTTCATAGCTAGACATCACTAGTTCATGTGTGCCCTTTAGATAACATTGTGCTCAGTCCCGTGGAGTTAATTATGAGTTAGCTAAAATGCATGTCTGTCAAAAGAACGCAGACTGCAGAGACTTAGATACAAGGTAATTACAGAGGTAAAAAGTGTAACTGTGTTGGTTTGTTTGGAATACAAATTCTGGAGTAGACTGTCAATTTAAGATTGCGACCCCTTTTTTGTAGAAAATGCTTTCAAGCTCTGCTCTTCATAAATTTGAAGGTGTCTCATGTCACCTCTTTTCCTTCTCTTCTCTAAACTATACATATTTAGATCAGAGTCTTTCTTTGTATGTTTTATATTTTAGACCATGTACCTTTTTAGTAGCCCTCCTTCCAGCAGGTTTTTGTTATATAAGTACAATGGTTTGCTTAACACAGACTGTGTTTCTGTCCCATAAAGGGACATTAAACACTTTGAGATGGTAATATAAAATGATCAATCATATATACAAAAAAAAAAAACCTCTGCAATGTACTTTCATTATGTATTTTGTTCCCTTTTCCTGTAATTCCATTATGTAATTGTAAGATTTTCAGTTCCTGTTAGAAATGAAAGTGCAGAACACTATTATAACCATTGGCTGCACACTCTAGTGACCTATGTATAACTGTTCCTAATTGGCTACAGCAGAGAAAGAAACCAAAGTTACAAGGCAACTTTATGTTTTCAATATTTAAATAACTAATGCAACTTACATCTCTATATATCTATATATATATATCTATATCTATATCTATCTATCTATCTATCTATCTATCTATCTATCTATCTATATATATATATATATATATATATACACACATCATCCTCAGATGAATCTTTTCTTTGAATGCATCATTCTATCTAGCATTTATTTAATGTTTATTATCCCTTTAAGACTGTATATAATGTAAACTGTTCCTTTAAAGGGACACTGACCCCAAATTTTTTCTTTTGTGATTCAGATAGCGCATGAAATTTTAAGCAACTTTCTAATTTACTCCTATTATCAATTTTTCTTCATTCTCTTGAAATCTTTATTTGAAATGCAAGAATGTAAGTTTAGATGCCGGCCCATTTTTGGTGAACAACCTAGGTTGTCCTTGCTGATTGGTGGATAAATTCATCCACCAATCAAAAAATGCTGTCCAGAGTTCTGAACCAAGAAAAAAGCTTAGATGCCTTCTTTTTTATATAAAGATAGCAAGAGAACAAAGAAACATTGATAATAGGAGTAAATTAGAAAGTTGCTTAAAATTGCATGCTCACAAATGATTTTTTTTGGGTTCAGTGTCCCTTTAAGGCTATGTGCATTGGGTGTTTGTGCAGATCTACCATCAGGACTGTGTGTGTGTGTATGTGGTGTGGATTGTGTGTGCCTGCCTCTTTAAAGGGACATTATGCACTATTTTTTTCTTTGCATAAATGTTTTGTAGATGATCTATTTATATAGCCCATAAAGTTTTTTTTAAAATGTATAGTTTTGCTTATTTTTAAATAACATTGCTCTGATTTTCAGGCTCCTAACCAAGCCCCAAAGTTTTAGGAGAATACTGATGTCTACCTACTCTAGCTTGCTTCTGTTTGAGTAAAGGGTCTTTTCATATGCAAAATAGGGGGGAGAGTGTCTTATTATCTGTGCATCTTATTATTTATAGTAGTGCCTATTACATACAGTTATATGAAAATTGGTGTATACTGTCCCTTTAAGACTGTGTAAGGGTACTGTGAGCTATTGTGTGTTAGTCCCCCAGCAGTCTGTGCCTATACAGTAGGTACTGGCAGGATCACTTTACATCTCTGTGTAAAGCTATTAGTTACATTAGTATAAACCACCTGAAATGTATACAAATATGTAGCTGAGGTTTTCATACAATGTAGGTGAGCAAAGCTCCAGTGTAAGTGCACTGCTGGCTGTGGAAAGTCTATAGGGGAAACAGGGATCTAACACCTAAAAATATGCCTCCCCCTTTTGTTCCTGGAGGCACAGACACTGCAGTATTGCTGTTGTCCTTATCTAAACTCCCATACTAACTATTGAAGTAAAATAATACAGAATGACTGAGAAAATAATTCAGACCTCTAAACTCAGATGAACCTGAGCTTGGCAGGTTTTCTATTCATCAATCCATACTGTATAGAGTTGCACATTTATAAACACATTTACCATGTGCACAAAACTGTAATGTAATGCTATCTAATGTATACAATACTGTCATTACAAACTAATGATTAGTATACAATGACCACACACTGCAGTCCTCCTCATGCTGCAGTATACCTCTTCATGTGTATTGAAAACATTCCCAGCCAATAAGAAGCTTAAATTTCATCTTCTAGATCCTTCCCCACTAACCTATCACAGTACAGAATCCCTTGATGATTGACTACTGTATGGGAGTGGCTTCCAGCAGCTACATGGGCGTGGGTTGCACACATTGTTCCACAGTGCATAGAACAGTCAATGCAGCAGCTGCATAGACAGCAACGCCCAGACCTCCCATTCATCTGCTAACTGCAGACCCCCAGTGCTACAGGCTTACATAGAGGGGAGTAAAACACTGCAAGCTCCAGACAGGGGCATCGGAAATCTGTTGAATTACAACAACAAAAACTTTTCTTGGCTGCACCTATGCAATATACATTGACTCCCTTCCTTGTTATGGATTGCATCTGTATTTGATGTATGTGAGGCTGAGCTACCAGCTTGTGGTAAGTCATTCTCTTCTCTGTGGGGGTTTATTGCTTTTTTTTTTGTACCTTGTTCTTTTATTGACTTCACATCATGCTAACTGCTTTGTGCATCATGGGAATTTCTCTAGAGGCAGCTGTTTTGGGGAGTTTTTCTAAACTTACACTGAACAAATCTGTAGGGGACAAGCACATGTTTTGTATTTTGTGTGTGTTTTAGATGACATTTTATCAGTAATCAATAATGGGTGTTTTTCTGGCCAGGCACATGTTTTGATTAATATCTATCTATCTATCTATCTCTCTATCTATCTATCTATCTATCTATCTATCATATGTCAGGCTGTCTATCATCTATCTATCTATCCATCTATCATCTGCCTGGCTGTCTATCATCTATCCATCATCTATCTAATCTATCTATCTTATCTTTCATCTATCTATCCATGCAAATCTATATCTACATATATAGGGACCCTAATTCCTGTTGTTTTAATGACCTTTGTATTTTTTATTTTGGCATAAATCATCATGTTTATTTCTGACACTTTAATGACCTTTCATGAAAGAGAAAATCATTGTGTCCTGATATTATGACCCCCAATATATTTCATTTAATATCAAACACTATATCCAAGCTGCATGATTGACAGTACTTGCTCTCTTGATTTAATCGATTATTTGTAACTCAGTCAGGCCCATATACTCATGATTTGCTGTATGGAGTATACTAGTTGTTCGCTTTATATTTACTTGCTCAAGGTTGATTGCTAGTGAATGATTACTTCCTAATTGTCCATTTATGATGTAGCTGGATTCTAACAGGAAATAACGCCCAGCAATGTGTATTTCTCTGATGGATCTCAAAATACATTTAATTTTGTTTTTTTACTGTCTTTCAATTTTATACAGATGTATTTCTAATAGAATTTGTAAAAGATTGATGGATATGTTTTCCTGTTCTTCAGATAGATTGAGTCATCAGTCTGTTGCTTATTGTCAGTGTGAGCATCCACAGACCTAATTTTACCCTGTACAATTTGTGCTGTGGTTCATTGTGTAGGAGAATACGATCTGCTAACTCAAATCTACCTGGGATGCACTGTACTGGGAATTAGGGGATCACAGATCAGTTCTCAAAGTAGGTGGTAGCAGCATTTACTACATCATGTGTGGCCTTAGGACATAACCTGAGTATGGATTATACTGTTACAATGTTACAACAGAAAATGTACTCAAATTTGTTTTAATCTACTAATAAATTTATCCTTCTGAGTTTTTAACAGTGGTTGTAGGGCAGGTTGAGAAGTGATTACCCCAAGCACTGATTATTATACATTTTGAAATGTATTGAAGTGCAACAATTCTAGAATGTTTTTTATTTTATTCATTATGGAATTAGAGTAGTTGCTTTCTATGGCTCCATTTTAGTACCATCTCCAAAGTATTTGTTATCCTCTTTATAGAACTGTAGCTGTTACTGTTCGAGGGCAGCAGTGGGTCTTTCATCTGGTTTTTCCATCCCTTAAATAGATGTTATACTCATTTATTTGCTCTTTTACAGCTACAAGAATATATTTCAGAATATATTACAGTGTGTGTTCTTGTTTTGTTGGTGTTGTCTATATCTGCCAATTGTGCAATATACCTAGGTATCTGTTACACAAAAGCCTGCAATTCCTGTTAGTTTTACTTTAAATATTAACAGCTTTTACTTAACCTTCTTATGCAAACATATTTTATTATGTTTAATTGATTTTTATATACATGGTAGAACTTTTTTTCAGTACTGTGTACCTTTAAAACTCCAATACCTCTCCCAATATTTAAAAGGGCACTGCTTGTGTATATAAAGCGTTTTTGCAAATAATAATTTTTATTGCAAAGGTTGTACACCTATAATTTTAGAACTGATTCTCAGTCAGGGTGCCAGGTCACTCTGGGGTGTGTCACCTTTAAACATAGAGCAGAGGGTGAAAAAACTCCCAAATGTTTTCAGTAGTAAATGTGTAATGTTGACAAACTGTTTATATATATTTTTTCATCTTTCTCTTGCTGTGTTATATGAAAGAAGGCCTATATAGGCACAAAACAATACATTTGAGGTTTCATATATATTTATAAAATACACAATATGGCAAAAGTATGTGGACACCTGACTATCACACTTATACAAGCTTGTTAGTCATCCAATTCTAAAGCTTCGGGCAAGAACGTCTGGCTCCCAACTGAGGTCCAATTCATCCTAAAGGTGTACAGTGGTGTTGAGATCAGGGCTCTGTGTAGGCCACTTGAGTTCCTTCATACCAAAAGCAACAATCCACTGATGGACCTTGCTTTGAGCACACTGGTATAGTTATGCTGGAACATAAAAAGGCCTTCCCTAAACTGTTGCTACAAAGTTGGAAAAAGCCATTTGTCTTAAAGGAACAGTATACACCAACTTTCATTTAACTGCACATAATAGACACTTCTATAAAGAAGAATATGCACAGATACTGATCTAAAAATCCAGTATAAAACCATTTAAAAACTTACTTAGAAGCTCCCAGTTTAGCTCTGTTGAAAATGTTAGCTGGAAATCCCACTGGAAGTGGTTCTATAGCAAAAAAATAGACACTACCCCCTCCCCCTTCCTCTGCATATGAGAAGACTCTTTACACAAACAGGAGCAAGCTGGAGTAGGTATACATCAGTATTCTCCTAAAACTTTGGGGCTTGGTTAGGAGTCTGAAAATCAGCACAATGTTTTTTAAAAATAAGCAAAATTATACATTAAAAAAAAAAGCTGTATAGGCTATATAACTGGATCATCTACAAAACATTTATGCAAATAAAAATCTAGTGTATAATTTCCCTTTAACTGTCTCTGTAATCCTGCATTTTTTACTGGAACTAAGGGGCTTAGCCCAAACTTTGAAAATCATCTTAGACCACTTTCCCTCCTCCACTAAACTTTAAAGTAGGCACTATGCATTCTGGTAGGTAGCATTCTCCTGGTATCCACCATACTCGGATTCTTCCATCAGACTGCCAGATAGTGAAGCCTGATTCGTCACTCCAGAGAACACACTTCTACTACTCTGGAGTCCAGTGTTGGCATGCTTTATACCACTCCCACTATTTGCATTATTTGGAGTAGCCAATATAGACTATAGTCGGCAGACAACAAGGCTAACCACAGTAATAGTGTTGGTACAGAATTCATTGTTTTGCAGTTGTTATCAATTGAAGCTTATTAGGGGCAGATAAGTTAGCAGAGTAACTTTAAAATTCTGAGAATTAGAAAATACTTCAATTTAATTTAACAGCAAAATTACATGAAAATGGGGCAAAATAAACAATAAATGTATATTGCAAAGTTTCAATGTGCATACCTAAACATTTTTATATAAAAATCTCAAGGTGGTTATTGTCCCTTTAAAACTAAACTCAGACAGAGCATACAATTTTAACTTTCATTATCAAATTTACTTTGTTCTCTTTGTATCCTTTGCTGAAAAGCATAGGTAGATATGCGCTACCGGGAGCTAGCTGGTGATTGGTGGCTACACAAATATGACTGTTATCATTGGCTCGCCAGATGTGTCCAGCTAGTTACCCCTAGTGCATTGTAACCCATTTGCAGGGGCTAAGCACATTTTATAATTGCACTATAGCTTGCATGTAACATGTTAGAGCAGGGTTCCACAAATTTGTTCAAAATCTAGGAGCCAGCCCATAATTTTAGGAGTAGGAAACTTTTGGCTATTCCTATGGGATTGCACAGCCTAGAATGGATCCAGCCACACCAAGCTAAATTTTCAGTGTGGCAGGCAAAAGTGGGGGGCACCCATAGGTGTCTTGGGGACTCTGATCCATGGCGCCAGGGTTAGGCTCTAATTATAAGGCTCCAGTGGCTCCCTGGTGCCTAGGTTTGTTGAGCCATGTGTTATAGTATTTTATTTTTTATGCCCATTTAAACTGCATTTGCATTGTACAGTGGCTTTGTAAACCAGTGCTTGATAAATGTGTTTAAAAATTAGGAGCCTCTAAGAATATTTAGGAGCCAGGTATATTTTTAGGAGCCAGACCGTTGGATTTGTATATAGACATATGGAAAATAAATAAATACAGAGCCCCGCAATAGTTTGCATTGATGTATTTATTTTTAATGCACAAATAATATGCTCATATCTGAACATATCAGTTTGCATTACTGATACTAAATAATAATGTGCTTACCTTTATCTATGCGTTTAACCCCTTTGTGGGCATTGAAGTCCAGCTGACTAGCACAACATGGAGCAGCTGTGGCACATTACCGCCTAGAGATTGGCAATGCTTGCAGGTATCAACTGGGACTTTATCTGTTGGACAAGTTTGTGGCGGTTAAAGGACCAGTCAACACAGTAGATTTGCATAATCAACAAATGCAAGATAACAAGACAATGCAATAGCACTTAGTCTGAACTTCAAATGAGTAGTAGAATTTTTTTTATGACAATTTTAAAAGTTATGTCTTTTTCCACACCCCCTGTACCATGTGACAGCCATCAGCCATCAGCCAATCACAAATGCATACACGTACCATGTGACAGCAATCAGCCATTCACAAATGCATACATGCTTATTCTTGCACATGCTCAGTAGGAGCTGGTGACTCAAAAAGTTTAAAAAGACTGTGCACATTTTGTTAATGGAAGTAAATTGGAAAGTTATTTAAAATTGCATGCTCTATCTGAATAATGAAAGGTTAATTTTGATTGAGTGTCCCTTTAAACCCATAATTATCTAGGGTCAGTAATGCAAAAAATATATTTTTAATAAATTGTAAAGCTTCAGATCATTCACAAATGCTTAAAGGGACAGTAAACATCTTGTAATAAGTTATTTCTGTTGTGTTGTTATAGAATAACATACCAGGCAAGTATAAATATTTTTAAAAACAAATCAACATCTTTTTTTTACTGCAATTAGTTTTCAATAGTCAAACGCCACCCATCATTTGCCTTATTTAAAGTTTGTTGCTGCTGTGAGTGTACCTATGTATGCTTTTCAATAAACGATACTAAGAGAACAAAGCAAATTTGAAAAGTCTCTTAAAATGACATGCACTATCTGAACCACAAGAGTTTAATATTGACCTTTATGTCACTTTAAACTGATCTGGTTTCTATCTAACAGAATATCAGGACAAATGCAGAAAACAATACAGTGACGTGACTGCATATTGTCAGGGCAAGCTCAGACAAAAATGCTAACCGCTAAAGATTACCTGACTTTAGTAGTTCTTTACTATTACAGGTTTGTTGTCACTAAATATTTCTTTCAGTCAAGTGTTTCCTTTTCCCGTATCCTTTGGTTATCAGTAAGGTGATGGGGGTTGGGATTCTTGTGTAAAGTCTTTTGAAATCAAACAGACTGTAGTATTCACAGGAAGTCAAAAATCTATTTTGATTTCATCTCATTCCACTAAGATATTAACCGTTACTGGTACAATATGATGTAATCTGTGTCTGAAACAACAGAATCCTAAAATGTCAATTTTGTTTTAGGAGGATTTTTTTTCTTAAAGGGACACTAAACCCAATTTTTTTCTTTTATGATTCAGATAGAGAATACAATTTTAAACAGCATTCCAATTTACTTCTATTATATCATTTGCTTCATTCTTTAGATATCCTTTGTTGAAGAAATAGCAATGCACATGTGTGAGCCAATCACACGAGGCATCTATGTGCAGCACCCAATCAGCAGCTACTGAGCCTATCTAGATATGCTTTTCAGCAGAATATATCATGAGAATGAAGCAAATTAGATAATAAAATTAAATTAGAAAGTTGTTTAAAATTGCATGCTCTTTCTGAATCCTGAAAGAAAATATGTGTGTTTTATGCCCCTTTAAATGCATTACTATCATTACTATATATGTCCCAACATTTGTGACTAGTGATTATGGAATCAGGAGGTTTATGCGGGGCTGTCAATGTTTTGTAGACTGGACCTTATTGGGTGAGATCACAAGGTGAATAGTGGGTGGGTTAATGGGCATATCTGGTCAGCTGGGGGTCTAGGGGTGGAGCTAAAGGCAGACCTTAGAAGTAAAGCCCAGCGCTACGGAATTTGGCCAGCGCTATGGAATTTGGCGGTGCTATACAAATAAATGATAATAATAATAATAATAAAGGACCAGTAAATACAGTAGATTTGCATAACTAACAAATACATGATAAAAAGACAATGCACATAGGGCTCGATTTATCAAAGCTGAGGCGGACAGGGTGCATATACGCACCCCTGTCCGCCTCAGCTTGGCTCTGGCAGGGCAAATTTCCCCAGAGGAAATTACCATTGCACACGAGCACTATTTTGCGCTTATGTGCAATCCCGCCCCACAGCCAATCACGCGCGGGCAGGAGCTGTCAATCTCCTCGGTCCTACTAGACCGCAGAGATTGAATTTCGCCACCTTATCTATTTCCACTCCTCCTGTATCATGTGACAGCCATCAGCCAATCACAAATGCATACAGTACCATGTGACAGCCATCAGCCAATCACAAATGCATATACATATATTCTGTGAATTCTTGCACATGCTCAGTAGGAGCTGATGACTCAAAAAGTGTAAATATAAAAAGACTGTGCACATTTTGTTAATGGAAGTAAATTGGAAAATTGTTTAAAATTCCTGCTCTATCTGAATCATGAAGTTTAATTTTGACTTGGACAAATAGGGGCAGTTTGGAGATTTTTTCCCTCACCAAGTTAAGGTGTGATCTCATTAACATGCCATAAAGCATATTTCTATGGTACAAAAAGGTCGGTTTTTATGTTTCTATAGTGTTTCATTGCAAACTGTTTGAGTTGTCCTTATCAATCTGTGAGCAAATGGATGATATGTGCATATACATTTTCCTTTGTTTTCAACAAAATTTCAAACAGCTTTTAACCATTTTTAAATACAGAAAATATTTTAATGTGTTTAATTGCTGCTCTTTAATTCACCTGATATTTTTTTTTGTTTAATGTCCATTAAGGAACATAACGCTCAATCAGGGGTGTATTTAGGCCTAGGCAGACAAGGCACTTGCCTAGGGTGGCAGATTTGGGGGGAGAGGCAGCACTTTTAGAGTCTCACTACACAAACACATACACACACAGACATGAAATCTAGGAGCCATTTGCTCCCTGGCTCTAGGGTTTGTCAAGCCCTGGAGTATTGTAATTTATGTAAAAACTTAATGGAGACAACGATAAGATTTCATGAATGTATATTTAGGATTTATCCCTGAGTAATAGCAAAGCTTGATAATTTAATTATTTGATGTTTAGTAGGTAGCCATATTTTTTTCAAGAGAGAGGGTATATAGAACCTGTTATTGCTAATTTTGACCCCTAAAAAAGTGCTTGTATGTTGCATGAAACATGTTGGATAATATGGCAGTGTTTGTACAAGGTACTTTTATATTATATATTAAACTTTGTATTTTATATTGGAATCAATCATACTTTTGAATTAACCTTTTTGGATTCTATGGAGGGCCAGGAAAAGGAAAGGGGGAAAAAGAAAAAGAGTAGGCGGCACTCCAAAACTTCAGGGTAAAAATACAATCCTTTATTCCATCAATTTAAAAAACAGCAACACTCGTGGTGCAAAACATGGTTGGAAGAGGAGGAGACCTTACATGTTTCGTGCCGTGTGGCACTTAATCATAGGCTTAACCTCCTGCACATTAGGGAACACCTTTATAGTGACCACAACCAATAACAGGCCACCAAAATGGTTACCATGTCAACGGCTGTAATCAATACACCATTCTAAGTTCCAAACTGACGTGCAGCATGAATACATAAATACTCACAATGATAAAAAGTATGTAAATTAAAAATTACCAAATATGTAGCAAACAAATTCAGTATAACAATGTATTCATTTTTAGACCTCAACATTCAATTAAAGGGACAGTATACTATAAAATTGTTTTTCCCTTAATGTGTTTCCAATTACTTTTTTACCAGCTGCAGAGTATAAAATATATGAGATTTGCTTTTTTTAAGGCTTATTTGTGTATATGAATGAGCTGATTTTGTGTTTTGAAGCCACAACCTAATAAAATGGGTTGAGCTTGTAGGTATAATCAGATCTCATTACTGTATCACATTGTGTACATATACTTGCTTCTTTGTCTTACATCTGTCCATAAAACAATCATAAATACTTGGAGAGAACAATGGAAAATTAACATTATATTACCTTATCTCTTCTATAACCCACTGGGAGTGTAATTTCTTCTACTTGCTGTGTTAACACAGCTTGGCCTCAAGGCCAAAAACTTTCAGGATGGGTGGGGAAACCACAGGCTAAATAAACTATTTCAAATGCCAATATAAGGGTAATGGAAAGTACCAGCTAGTAAAGTGGATCATTAGGAACAAATTAAAGGGGATACATTTTTGAGTAAACTATCTCTTTAAGAATAAATCTAATGTGGACATAATTCTTGCATAATTATATATTAAAGCATACCCAATATGCAAAACAGTTTCTTAAAATTGGTAATTCAATAATATATTAACATATTAGATATATGCGCTAAATGATCATAAGGTAATACTATAATACTATACAGAAAGCTTAACTGCAGAAGAAAAATACTTCCTACTATACATGTTACTCCACAAAATAGCTGATATCCCACTCCTTATTTAATCCTGCGGGTACTCTGGTACTTGGTTTCCAAATCCAATACAACTCTTTTTTAGTGAGGATTTTGTATCTATTTCCTCCTCACAAAGGTCTCCTAGCAATATCTATTACCTTGACCAAAATCCTTGGTTCATTTGAAAAATGGATGCCATTAAAATGCCTGTCTACACTTGAATCCTTTTTGTAATTTTTTATATCTCTTTTATGCTCCCCTATTCTTGTCCATAGGGAACGTGAGGTCTGACCTACGTACTGGTCCTGACAAAATTCACACTCTAAAAGATATGTTACAAAGTTTGTGCCACAATTAGAATAATGTTCTATATTACACCAGTGGCAGTGCTTTTAAATTTGTCACCCAAAGAGATAACCTCACAAGTAGCACAGTTTCTAGATAGGCATTTGAACGTGCCTTTTCTGGATAACCAATTGCTCCCATATTGGCCAAGGTCGGAGCTTTCTTTGATACAAATCTAACATTGTCCACAACATTGGACAACAGATCATCCCCCCTTCAAAAGAGGTAAATTCCTTCTGACAATGTTACAAAGTTGATTGTAAGGAAAACTCAGTCGAAAACACTATTGTGTCATCATTGAATTTACATTCCCTTGAAGACCTTTAAAGGTCAGTTGATTTTTGCGAGTAACTCTCCTTTATTGATTTTACTGTATGCTGTAACATCTCCTTGTCATACCCCCTAGCAGACAATCTTTCTATGAGCTTGTTAGCTTGTAATTCAAACAGATCATTTGAGTTAGTGTTCCTTCTTTATCGCAAAAACTGACTTTTTGGTATGGACCTGATTAAATGATGTAGGATTTGTAGGTGACATGATTTAGCATGGAGACTGGTGTTACCGGATGAAGATTTCCTGTATGTGTCAGTGATGATCTTTTTATCTTTTACTGACCCAGTAAGGGTAAGGTCCAAGAAATTAATACTCTCTTCCTGGACTTCCCCATTAAATTTCAAATCTAAGTCGTTGTTGTTTACAAAATTCAAAAAATCCTCAAATATCAAGGTACCGCTGGTTACAAAAATCAAATCATCAATGAACCTCATATATAAATTAATATTATGTGCAAAAGGGTTGTGATCCTTATTGTAGAGGGTGTTGCGCTCCCACCATCCCAAAAACAGGTTAGCAAATGAGGGGGCAAATTTTGCCCCATTGCTGTGCCACAGATCTGTAAATAATATTCCCCGTCAAACATCAAAAAAATTTGGGATAGTAGGAACTCAACAACCTCACAAAAGAGTAATTTAAACTCATTAGAATAGTTAGTACTATTATTAAGAAAAAATGAAATTGCCCTTATACCCAATTGATGGGGTATGCTTGAGTATAATGACACTGCGTCAATCACCACCCACCTGGAATCTTCTTGCCAACTCATATTTCTGAGAATAGTTATTAAATGGCCTGAGTCCCTAAGATAACTACTAAGCCCTTGAACCAAAGGTTGCAATACCGAATCGACCCATTCCGATAATGGTTTGAATAATGAATCTATCCCAGAGATAATGGGGCATCCAGGAGGACTGACTGGGTCATTATGCACCTTCGGCAGGTGGTGAAAGACCAGCGTCACTGGATGCTGTGGAATAAGTTACAATGCCATTTCTCTTGTCATAACCCCCAATGCAACTGCCTGATCAAGTTAATTATTCAACTTTTTAGTGAATGCATATTCAGGATTACAGGATAACTTCCTATAAGTGATTCCATCATATAGCTGCCTTTTGGCTTCCCCAATATAATCAAATTTGTTCATCACAACCACGTTGCCACCTTTATCTAATGATCTGATCACTACATCTTGGTTATCCTTTAATTGTTTAACAGCTGACCTCTGTTTAGGCATGAGATTGTTATTAAAATTACCAGATTTCATCTTTCTGCCCAATTCCATAACCTCCTGCTCTACCATTTTCTGAAACAAATTTAGGTGATTACCCCTAAAATGAGTGGGATAGAAATCTGACTTCTTTTTCCTAGGCTTAGGTATATCCTCATCCCTTGGTTTGTCTCCACTCAGATCCAAGTCTTTTAGGGAATCCCACACAAGCAATTGCTGAAGGGGAACACTGAGGAGGACATGGTGTTTTTGTGCTGGCTTGCTTACTTAAAGGGATAAAGAGCCATAGTAATAATTTTTTTCTTTCTTAGCTTTTATATAAAAGCACAGCAGTTAAAGATGTTATACTTTTTCTGAAAAAATATTTTGTAGTAAAAGCTTTTTAAAAATAAACAGGAAGTGTATATTGCTCTAGAACAGATACCTTGGTATCTGTTTACTCACTGGATGATAGGGACAACACCTACAGAAAAAAACATTGTAGTCTTCTTTATACAAGTACATTCTGTACAAAAAATCCTTTGTAATATCCTTTTATTTTTGCTCCATTTTCCTGTCAATTAGCATTGCGAATTGTGGGTTTTCCAATTCTGAGAATTGGAAGTGCACATTGCTGAGTTCACAAGTCTGACCTTGCAAGTGGTGGGGAGACAATGGTCATTGAAAAGCAATTGCATCAAAAACAGTGTTAGTGTATTTACAATCTGTTGGTGTGTTTATTGCAAATAGTTTTTCCCTTAATGTGTTTCCAATTACTTTTTTACCAGCTGCAAAAGTATAAAATGTATGAGATTTGCTTTTTTAAGGTTTATGTGTGTATATGAACTGGCTGATTTTGTGTTTTGAAGCCACAACCTCATAAAATGGGTTGAGCTTTTAGATATAATCAGATCTCATTACTTTATCACATTGTGTACATATACATGCTTCTTTATCTTATATCTGTCCGTAAACCAAAGACCAATACTTGGAGAGAACAATGGTAAATTTACATTTTATTACCTTATTTCTTCTATACCCCACTGTGAGTGTAATTTCTTCTGCTGGCTGTGTTTTGACCTAAGGCCAGAAACTTTTAGAATAGGTGGGGATACCATAGGCTAAATCAACTATTTCAAATGCCAATATAAGGCTAAAGGTAATACTTGTCCCTTTAACTTTAAGACTAGTGAGTACTGATGCTGCTCTGTTTGGGAAAAACTATCAATGTCTTGTATGCTTCTGGATGAAGTAATTATTTAGCTAGGAGGGCACCGTTATTTACTAATGGTTACATATAAAAATAACAGTGGTCTCCCCTGGAACTATCTAAAGGGCACACCACCCAGCTAAACTTGTCTGCAAAACATAAAGTACATTTAGCTAATATTTTTTTTCAATATTTTTGCACCATTTATCATTAAATCAATTTACGTATAACTATGCAAATCATTTGTGCTTTGGACAGCTTATGTAACATTTATAAATAACAAGAAAATGTTAAAAAAGCAAAGTATGACCCCTACCCGGAGTGCAAAATGTTCTGTGGATGGGGTTGCCACCTCGGCTATGTTTTCCTGGACAGCACAAAAATAGTGACCCTAGACAGCACTATTCATGTTCCTCCCTGCACACCCTGCTGTATGTGTAACTCATAAGTATCCTGGAAATCATGGCTGAGGTGGAGACACTATCTGTGGAGAGCATTGATTTAAATGCACACCTTCACGGACAATAAAAACTAAAGACAAATGTTGGCTCCTTAGTAGTTTATGAGCTTGAACATGTCTTATGTTTTCAGATAGTTGTGGTGTGGAGGGAGGGAATTGACTTGGGAGGGTAAAGAAGGTCGTTATAGAGAGCAACAAAGCATTCACTGATTCATGTATTGCTTTGTATTCATTTGCTCTTTTGTCAGTTGACCTCATTGGCAGTGAATAGGTTAAGCTCTTACACCTCAGGAAGCGCAAGGGGTCTTTCGGGATTACTAGGAGGGAGCTAAAAGGAAGGAATAAGCTTCCCAGCAACACTTCCCTTAACACGTTCTGGAGACACGGATACATATGGGTGTGTACACAAATATGTAGTTTATTATATAAACACACTCTTATGGGGACTTGGGAAGAATCAGTTCAGTCAAACATATATGTATAGAAATGTATTTATTTTAAAAGGAACGTTCTAAAACAAACCTTATCTGCGCTAAATTGTTAGAGCATGTTGTTTTTGCATTATTGTTAGTTAATGGACATAAGCGTTAATATAACCCTGTAAATGTGTTAGAAATTTTTTATTACTGCACTATTGTTTGCATATAACTGTATTTAACCCCTGTGGGGTTAAACATACAGGGCTAGATAACGAGTGGAGCAGTAGTTTGCACTCCTGCTTGTGCGTTAACTTTGCTATATGGAGGCTTTTTGTGCACATCTGATTGTTGCGCGTATTACAAGTTAAAAGTAAAACGTTTTTGCATGAGCGCTAACCCAACGTGCAAAAAGCTGAAGTCAGAATATATAGGAATATCTATATAAAGACAAAGAACATATTCCACTATGTGAAGAACATTGGAATGTAAAATATTTACAGTACATATAGTATAACACTTTATTAAATATGAATATTGCATAAATATGTCTTTATATGTTTTAAGCTACTTGACTGCAAAGGACGCTATTGCACTTATATATATCTATATGTGTGCACATATGTATTTATGTGTTTATACATGTTTGTATATATATATATATATATATATATATATATATATATATATATATGTGTGTGTGTGTAAATACATAAGTACACATATAAATACATCTGTACATACACACATTATATATCTATATATATATATATATATACACACACACGCATACATGTATCTTTTTTCCCCTAACACTTGAGACCTCATATCTTACGTAAATATACATATAAATACATCTGTACACACACACACACACACATATATATATATATATATATATATATATATATATACATACATATATATATACATTATAGTGTGTACATGCATACATGTATCTTTTTTTCCTTAACACTTGAGACCTCATATCTTACATAAATATACATATAAATACATCTGTACACACACACACATATATATATATATATATATATATACATACATATATACAGTACAGTATGTACATGCATACATGTATTCAGACGTGTAAATATGTATATTCCCCCCCCCAACCCCTGAGACCTCATATCTTTTTGAGCCCTTATAACTTTTTTATGCAATATTTCCTTAAAATATTTTTTATCAGACATTGTTATTATAGACGTAACGGTACTTTTAAATGTATTTTAATGTGTTTTGTGCAACTTTTTTTTCGAGTTAACCAGAGCTCTGAAGTCACAATATCCTGGAGCGAGTTAAATTCAATAGTGCTCAAGTGAACGCATTTACTTTCAACTCATAATACTCGTGCTACTTCTGACACATGCAAACACCCCCAATAAACCCCTCTTCACTCGTGCACAACAATTAACACGCCACTCGTAATCTAGCCCATATTCAGCTCCATAGCTGCAATGAACTACTTGGACCGAGCTGAACCCTTCTGCTGAGCCAATGACAAGAGGCATGTGTGTAGCCACGAGTCACCATCTGGCTGCTAGTAGTACATTGTTACTCCTGAGCCTACCTAGGTATGGTTGTCAACAAAGGATATCAAAAGAAAAACATAAATTTGACCATAGAAATACGAAAGCCTCTATCTTAACCATGAATGCTTAAATTTCATACTCTCGTTCATTAACTTCTTTGTCCTCCTCCACATACACAACTTTCCTCTACGAATATGACATCATCATGTCAAAACCTCTGGAGGTTGTTGGCTACTTGTTTGGCCAATTGCTGTGTTACAACCCCTCATCATTAGCCAAAACCGCAGTTTATGTGGTACCATAACAAGCATCTCCTCAGTACGTGATATCTAGGCCCATGATGATGTAAAATAGGGGTCAGCAACCTTGGCACCCCAAATGTTTTGGAACTACATATCCCATGATGCTCAGACAGCCGAAAGAGTGCCTTAGCATCATGGGAAATGTAGTTCCAAAACATCTATTTATCAAAGTGTCAATCTCAGTGCATTTGTCGGTGTCAATTTGCTCGCCAGACATCTCAGATACGGATCTGAAACCGATCCCCCTTTTTATCAAAAAAGCCATGAAAAACACGCGCGTCAAGTACGGTGCGAGGAGCATCGGACTGGTGTTAACTAAGAGTCATCGATGTTGCGGTTATTCGGGTTTTTCCAAACTTTATTTATACCATTTCATTACTGTCCATGAACAAGCACATTTCTCTAAAGCTAATCTTTTATTTTTCAACTGTTAATGTCCAAGAAATAGCTACATTTATACCTCAACAAACAATATATCATAGAAAGTTATTTTTATATTTATTTGTTATACAAAAAAATCTGTTATATGATACTTTCACATAAATTAATGTGTATTTGTATTTCTAGAAGTCATGATATGCTTTTATCTCATATTTTTTTAATTTAAATGATTATTAATGCTAGAATTTGTACATTTATCTTTGCACATACTTGTGTGTATGTGTGTATATATATATATATATATATATATATATATATATATGCGCGTGTGTTTGTGTTATGTCAGAAAGCTTTTATAAACATATTTACTTTTCCCTAAATTCCTTTTTTTGTTTTATTCCTTTTTTGTCTTTCTTATCTCTGTGTTTATTTATAGCACTATATGTATATAGTGTAAATGTATTATTATTCTGAGCAGGAATAATTGCAAATATATCATGTAATCAGGGTATCTATCATATGTATTTATTTGCAATCAATGGATATTTTAAGAGCTGGGACAGTTTTCTCTCTGTACCTGTGTAACCCCTGCTGATTGCAATCTAGTTTTAAAAACCACCCCTTCACAGGTGTTACAAAATGGGCTGGCATATAAGATGACATTTTTTACTGAAAAAGAAATTAAAGAGAAGGAAGAAATACCATGAAAATAGCATGACAGTAAAGAGGTGATTTTAATTTCTGCTGTATCTGAATCATGACAGTTTAATGTTAGGTGGGCTATCCCTTTGAGCTATCAGTTTAAGATTATATTGAATCAAACATCAATTCGAATTTTAAAATCCTTGTCTAAAATATTACACTGTCTGTCCTGATGTCAGCATCAATGTTTATCTTTAATTCTAAATTTGCATATGCATACTTTCAAAAAATAATACACAATGTAACAAATGGCACTTACAAGTTCTAATGAGTGATCAATGACACAAGTATCAAGCAATTTGATTGGCTGATGTCCTAAATCATGTGATTATGCATATTCCAATCAAAAGTGGTTGAAAAATTCACTAGTGTGTGGGTTTTTTAGGAGTTTGCGTCATAATTGTTGCAAAAAATGTTGCGTCAAAATTGGTGCGAAGTGGACAGAGTAACTTGTATTACATGGCTTTAAACATTGTGCACATAGATTTTTCCCAAAAAATAAAAAGGAAGTTAGCTATATTATGTTGTGTATTTATTTAATT
Organism: Bombina bombina; assembly: GCF_027579735.1. Lineage (NCBI taxonomy): Eukaryota > Metazoa > Chordata > Amphibia > Anura > Bombinatoridae > Bombina > Bombina bombina. The sequence goes on along the minus strand of NC_069505.1, from coordinate 93,870,199 downwards.
TTTATCTCTATATCTATTATTGCGACAAGTGTGGGGCAAAACTTTTCAACAAACTTGTAGAAATATTGTCCCCTTGCTTTGTAATGAGAGACAAATTTGTAGCAAAATCCATAAGTAGTAATGTATTTTTCATTTTTATCCCTATATCTACTAGTGCACCAAATGTGGAGCAATAATATTGTTTGATTTAGAAAGGGTATACAATTTTAATAGCGTTTCTAATTTACTTTTATTATGTAATATACTTCATTCTCTTGCAGCATCGAACATAAGCTTTCTGCGTTTTCAGACTCCCATTGACATCTATGGCATCCGCGACCTGAAGGGTGGCATGTTGAAAACTAGGTATGCTGCCTCGGAATAGACGCGAACGTACCTGTTAAATATTTGAAAAATTTGGAAAAGGTTCAAATAGAGTCGATTCTGAATTCGAAACATCTGTAATGACGCAAGCATCGATCTGAGTCGGATTGAGATCGCGGGATCGTATATTACGTCACAAATTTCAACATTATCTGAACCTTGACGCTTTGATCACGGATTACGATACGGAATTCAAGCATATTTTCAGTTGACACTTTGATAAATAGATCCCCTGATGTAAAGCTTTGTGATTGGCTCGTGTCACCTTGAACACCAATGGAATGGAGAAACAGCCATTTTAGATGTTCATGTTGTACAATTATCCGTTTTTCTTTTTTTTAATTGTTTTGACATTTCTGAATTAGTGGAAAGATGGAAGAATTTTTAAGCAAGCTTACAGCCTAAATGACTGTATCTGTATTAATACAGGTGGCCCTCGGTTTACACCGGTTCAATTTGCGCCGTTTCAGAATAACAACCTTTTTTTTCAGTCATGTGACCGCTATTGAAAAGCTTTGGAAAGCAATGCACTAATTAAAATAGTCAGTAGGTGGAGCTGCCCGCTTGTTTTGCAGCAAAGTTATGCAACTTAACAGCCTTAAATTGATCTGTGTACACAGAGCAGACCAGAGCTATCGAGCAAACAAGATCTAGCAGGCACTTCCCTAATTATCTTCCTGTCCAGCTGCTTGAGGTGAGGGTGCCTAACTGCCTATTAATCACTGCAGATTGAAATGCATAGAATAGGTGCAGACCCAATATTATCTAACATGCTAACAATGCAGAGAACTGATTGCAGAAAAATGCAAGTAAACAAACGTTTTTGTTCATTAAACTTAGTTTGATGATGATGCAGTCTGTTGAGAAATTAATTTATTAGGTGATGTTTAGCAAATGTTTTTGTTCATTAAACTTAGTTTGATGTTGATACAATCTATATTATTAGGTTTATAATGCTGTTTAGCATTTAAAGTATTAATTTCAAAGCTTTAAAAATTAGGTGTTACTTATGACAATTTTGAGAGGGGCCTGGAACCTAACTCCCTCACTTTCCATTGACTTACATTATAAACTGGGTTTCAATTTACAACGGTTTCAATTTACAACCGTTCCTCCAGGAACCTAACCCCGGCGTAAACTGAAGGCTACCTGTATAATCAGCAGAGAGCTGGGCATTTTATTGTTATTCTTAGTCTGGCTAAGGACAAAATTGTAGATCTCAGAAAATAAATACATTTTCAGTCCGAGTGATTTCCGACTACTAATTCTCTTTTACTTGTATGATCATTTTGGAAAATTTAGAGACGTAAAAATCTCATTCATGAGTCATAGGGCTCCATTTAGCATAGTTTGGGCGGACATGATTCGTTACTGACGGACCTCACTGTGAGTGGATAGCATACGCTGTCCGCATTTAAAAATTGCACAAGCATTTAACATTGCACAATGCTGCCTCCTGCTCGCAATCAGCTAATCGGATTGGGATGATTTTAATCCAATCGGATCAGGGTGATTTAAATCCACCACCTTTAAGGTGGTGGAAAGGTGAAGCAGCATAGGTCTTAGGACGTCTGCTACTTAATTAGAATTTCAGGCGAGCATTAAATTCCGGGGGCCTGAAGCTGCTATTACAGCTTGATAAATGGAGTCCATTGTGTAAGATTTAAAATAACTGACTTTGTTATTTTGGTATCCATTGTTGAAAAACAGGTAAGGAAAGTGTAGGAGCGTGCACGTAACTGCAGCACTATATGACAACCGTTCTACAGCTGTGTTATACATTTGCAAGAACAGTAGGTGGCAGAATTGTTTCCGGTCATGTACTGCTAAAGAAATTTACACACTACCTATCTAGATATCCCTTTAACAAAGAATACCATGAGAATAAAGTAAATTTGGTAACAGAAGAAAATGAAAAACTTTTTTTGCAATTGTTTGCTTTGTCTGAATCATGAAATAAAATGTTTATTTTTTATGTCCCTTCAAATGGACATAAAAGTGCAAAAAAGAAAATGCTCTGATGTATTAAAGGGACACTAAACCCAAATATTTTCTTTCATGATTCAGATAGAGCAGGTAATTTTAAACAACTTTCTAATTTACTCTTATTATAAAATTGTCTTTGTTCTCTTGCTATCTTTATTTAAAAAACTGGAATGTAAAGCTTAGAAGCCGGACCATTTTTGGTTTAGAACCTGGATGCTTTGGTGGCTAAATGTAGCTACTAATTAGCAAGCGCTATCCAGGGTGCTGAACCTAAAATGGGCTGGCTCCAAAGCTTTAAATTACTACTTTTTAAATAAAGATAGCAAGGGAATGAAGAAAAATTGATAGTAGGAGTAAATTAGAAAGTTGCTTAAAATTGCTTGCTCTATCTGAATCATGAAAGAAAAAATGTGGGTTTAGTGTCCCTTAAAAGCATGTTATTGTTATTAAGTCAGCTCCTGAAAAGCAATGCACAACTGGGGACTTGTTATCGGTAAACAAATAGCAAGAGGAATAAGCCAAGTGCATATAGACTAAGCTTTCTCCTGGTAGTGCGTTGCTGCCTACCTACGTATGATTTTCAACAAATAATGCCAGGAGAACAAAGTCAATTTAAAAAACAAAATTAATTTAAAAGTCTCTGAAAAGTACATGATCCGTCTAAATCAAGAACGTTTAGTTTTTACTTTCAGGTCCCGTTAAAGGGACAGCAAACATGTTGAGATTTTTAAATTAAATGTTTAATTGAAACAACTTTGCAATATATTTTCATTATTTTCATTTAATTTAGCTCAGAAAACAGATTTATTTCTAATTCTCAGAACATTAAATTGTATCCTGCTGACTTATCAAGGCTAACTCTGCTACATATCGGCTTTATCAGGCAACAACTGCAAAACAATGACAGTGGCTAGCTTTATTGTCTGCAGACTAAAGCCCAGATTGTCTCCTCCAAATAAGGCAAATTGTCATTGGAGTTTGACTATTGAAAAACAATTGCAGTAAAAGGTTTACTTGTTTTAAAAATATTAAGACTTGGCTGATGTTATTCTATAGAAGCACAACAGAAAATGTCTGTTTTACCATCCCTTTAAAGGGGCATTAAACGCAAAATTTCATGCACCTCCCTCTAACTATGGATGCTGCCATTTTGGAACCTAAGTTGCACTGCAGGTATCTGAAGACAGTTGCTGCACATGCGCAACAAAATCAGCACTGGAATGTAGTGAAAGATAGATTTCAAAATGTTTACACCCATGACTAGATAGAGGTGAGGTGTAACATTAAATTGATTATACATTTTACACGTTTTAAAACCAATTGGAGAACAGTTAAAATCGTTAGCTCACAAAAAATATATGAGTTTTGAAGTGGGCGGTCGGAGCACGACTAGATTAAAAAATAAGTTACAGCGCATATTCATTAGAAGTGATCCATTGAAATCCTTGTAAAATATTGCTTAGATTCCTGACCTGATTTTAAAACATGTCATGTTTATCATCACTTTAATACAATGCTTATAAATTGCCAAATTACGAGTGGAGCACAAAAGTTTGCACGCGTTTGATAAGGGGTTTATCGTGGGGTTTGCATTCGTTGGGCTTACCACTTGTATTTACGCTAGAATGATTACCGCAACTTCAGAGCTCTGGTTGCTCATAACACATAAAAAATACGTTACATAGTATAGTTACACGCATAATAAAAATTATTCACAAAAAATGTTGCAATATAAAGTTTTAAGGGCTCAAAGATATGAGGTCTTAGGTGTTAGAAAAAAAAAGGCAGGCAAATGGCTTTAACATAGAGATACATACATACACGTCTAAAGATATATATATATATATATATAGTGTATATGTCTATATATGTGTACATATGTATTTAATGTATTTATATGTGTATATTTATATTTACAGACATATATACACATATAAACACAAATACATTAGTATATATATATATATATATATATATAAGCTCATTGGAGCCCTTAACTATGTATTTACTGTAAATATGTGACATTCCAATGTTCTGCACATAGCAGAATAAGTTCTATGTATTTATAAATCCATATTTCTGTATATATCTATAGCTATATATAATCATGTGTACGTATGTATATATATATATATGTGTGTATATATATATATATATATATATATATATATATATATATATATATATATATATGTGTGTATATATATATATATATATATATAGTTTTTTCCCACTTTTTTTCTCCATTGACTTCTATGGGGGAATACATAAACGCACACGCAATATTCTAAGTTCTGCTTTTTGCACTTGTCAGGTTGGCATGTGAGCAAAAAAGTTTACTTTCAACTCATAATATGAGCACAATCCAACTAGCACAAAAAACTTACTTCTAGCACAATTAGCGCTCGAGCGGGAACGTTAATTAGTGCTCCACTTGTAATAACAAGAATACTTAGGCCTCTAGTTAACAATGTCTGTCGGACCTGATCCGACAGTGCGGATCAGGTCCGACAGACATCGCTGCTTCATAACTGCTGTTTCTGGCGAGCCTGCAGGCTCACCAGAAACACGGGGCATCAAGCTCCATTCAGAGCTTAATACATATGCCCCTTATTATCATCCTTATTATCACCATTTATATGCATAGCGCTGCAAACTTCCTTTTACAAAAAAATAATCTTAGAAATACGAAAGTAAACCAATAAAGTTTTCCTCTAATAAATGTAACAAAGAAAGATGTTTTTGTAACATCAATGTAATCTTGTGGATTTAAATAGCTGTGTCAAGAATTCTGCATAAAGTGTTAATAATTGTCAATGATTAGACTTCTTGGCCTTAAAGGGACATTAAGTACTAAATAAATATTAGATAAAATGATGCATTAAAAGAAAAGATTAGTCTGAGAATAACATATATGTATTTTTTAATTTTCATTAGTTGTTTAAATATTGACAAAATAAGTGTAAAGTTTTAGTGTCTATAAAACAGTGGGTTGTAACTTTACCTTATCTGCTGTGACCAATTAGGGACAGTTATGAATAGGTCACTAGAGTGTGCGGCCAATGGCTGTGTGGAATCTAACAGTGTTCTGCACTTTCATTCTGAAATTGTGAGCTTTTCAGTTCCTGCTAGAAATGGAATTACAAGAAAAGGGGACAAATTAAATAATGAAAGTATATTGCAGAGTTTTTTTATTAATAAGATTTTTCATTTTATATTACCATCTAAAAGTGTTTAATGTCCATTTAAAGTGAAAGTAAAGTTAATAGCTCCAGAATTCATCCATCAGAACAAAATACTAACAGCCATATGGTCGCTAACTTTTTTTAATATTTTTTTTTTCAAAATTAGACTTTTAATCTATATATTTTTTACTACCGTTACTGGGCGAACTCCTCCCACCCTCTACTTCCTCTATTTCTGTAATGTGACATATAGAGGCCTATGTATCAAAGGTCTTGCGGACCTGATCCGACAGACCTCGCTAAATGCGGAGAGCAATACGCTCTCCATATTCAGCATTGCACCAGCAGCTCACACGAGCTGCTGGTGCAACGCCGCCTGCTGCAGACTCGCAGCCGCCAGCAGGGAGGTGTCAATCAACCTGATCGTACTCGATCGTGTTGAATTGTGGTGATTCCTGTCCAGGCTCCCCAGAAACACGGGCCCTCAAGCTCCATTCGGAGCTTGATAAATGGGCCTCATAGAGTGGACCCACATGCTCTGTACGTATGTCTAATGCTCGTGGCACAAAGTACCTTTCCAATGCGCATGCACAAATCGTCGTGTCACAGTCTACCGCACATGCGCTTAGCGGCGATACCGGTATCCAAAACGGGAGCGCGCTAATGTCCATGCGTGAAACTGGTGTCACAGTCTACCGCACATGCGCTTAGCGGCGATACCGATATCCAAAACGGGAGCGCGCTAATGTGCATGCGTGAAACTGGAGCGCGCTCCAAACTCAATACTGCCGAAAAAAAGGTGAGCATGTGCAAACTAAGATGTGGGCAGGTGATGTAGTTCCACGGCCAGAATTTCAATTGGATAGATAGAAAACGTGACCTAGGCAGAAAAAAATGACTAAATAACTGGCTGATTTAGGAGATAGAATTTTTTTAAATTATTGCGGCAATAACTCTGTAAATAGAAAAATAGGGAAAGAATGATGAATGAAACTGATATTATTTTTGGGTAAACAATATAGCTGTGGTTCGCAAACATGGTCAATTAACTTTCATGATTCAGATAGAGTAGCAATTTTAAGCAACTTTCCAATTTACTTCCATTAACAAAATGTACACAGTTTTTTTTTAAAGGGACACTGAACCCAAATTAAGTAAGTTTAGATGCCGGCCCATTTTTGCTGAACAACCTGAGTTGTCTTGCTGATTGGTGGATAAATTCATGCACCAATAAAAAAAGTGCTGTCCAGAGTACTGAACCAAACAAAAAGCTTAGATGCCTTCTTTTTCAAATAAAGATAGCAAGAAAACGAAGAAAAATTGAGCAAGAGAACGAAAAAATAGGAGTAAATTAGAAAGTTGCTTAAAATTACATGCTCTATCTGAATCAAGAAAGAAAATTTTTTGGGTACAGTGTCCCTTTAAACTTTCACTTTTTGAGTCACCAACTCCTACTGAGCATGTGCAAGAATTCACAAAATATACGTATATGCATTTGTGATTGGCTGATGGATGTCACGATATAGAGGGAATGGAAATAGACATAACTGAAATTTGTCAGAAAAAAAAATCTACTTATCATTTGAATTTCACACTTGTGCCCCTGTCCTCCGCAGCTCGCCTCTGATGGGCTGAATTCCACTGCCGGAATTCAGCATCGCACACGAGTGCTATTTTGCGCTCGCGTGCAATCCCGCGCACAGCCAATCACGTGCGGGCAGGAGCTGTCAATCTCCTCGGTCGTACGAGACCGGGGAGATTGAAATTCGCCATCTAAGAGGTGGCAAAAGATTAGGAAAGCAGCGGTCTGATGATTGCTGCTTGATAAATAGGGTCTGCAGATTCTTTTGTGAGAACCTGCAGTCGTAGGGGGTCGAAGGCTGGCGAAAGCCTTTGATAAATCAACCCCTAAGTGCTATTGCAATGTCTTTTTATCATGCAGTTTTTGATCATGCTAATCTACTGTATTTTCTGGTGCTTTAAATTTTTAGCTATGCAGACTATTTAGAGGTGTTTTTCCCCCCACAGGCAAACGTTTTAGAATCTCTAGGAAATTGATGAGCTGTGCGGAAGTTCTTAATGTGTTCTTGATTTATAGACTGTCACACGGTTGACCAGAACATTTTCACGTTTACCTCAGATATTGTAAACAATACTGTAACATGTCCGTGCATATAAGCAAGTTTACGGATTGTTCCAGCACAAACTTTCATTAGGATTTTATGGGGGGTCTTGTATTTAATAACTGTGTTAACCACAGACGATGTGGTTTGTTCAATATATTTTTGTAATACATTCTATGTCATTCACATTAATTAAAATTGATTTGGTGTAATTGATTTTAGTATTTTTTAAACACATATGTGCCTAACCCCTAAGAAAGGGTTAATCACTTAAAAGGAGAGTCTACTCCTGATTTTTTATTGTTTAAAAAGATACATAATCCCTTTATCACCCATTCCCCAGTTCTAGATAACCATCAGGGTTATATTAATACACCTTTTACCTCTGTGATTACCCTGTATCTAAGCTTCTGCAGACTGCTCCCTTATTTCAATTCTTTTGACAGACTTGCATTTAACCCAATCAGTGCCCTCTCATAAGTAACTCCACATGCATGAGCACAATGTTATCTATATGGCACACATAAACTAATGCTCTCTAGCTGTGAAAAACTGTCAAATGCATTCAGATAAGAGACGGCCTTTAAGGGCTTAGATATTAGTATATGAGGCTACCTAGGTTTAGCTTTCAATTAAGAATACCAAGAGAGCAACGCAAATTTGATAATAAAAGCAAACTGGAAAGTTGTTTAAAATGACAAGCCCTATCTGAATCATGAAAGTTTCATTTTGACTAGACTGTCCCTTTAAGGCCAGATGATCTAAAACTCTCTGCTCTGGTCTAAGAAATCTAGTCAGTACCACAAAATCCCTCAAATAATTTTAGAAAGGGACATTTTCCCCTTAGATCCTTTTATCTAGCATTAGATTTGTGGATGTGAAGGGCGGCCACAAACATTGCAATAGAACCCTAAAAAAAAGCCCCCAAAAGATTTTGCATGATTTCTTTCCATGCCGTAAGTTTTTGACCACTCCTGGACCACCCACTTTCAAAGAAAATACAGCCAGTGAATAGAGTATACTTATGTATGCCTGCTCTTGATTGGCACACCAACTGTATTCCCATTTGGAGTAGAATAGGAGCACACATTTGACAAAATATTTAAAATTATAGTAAATGTAAACAGTAAATATTCTAAGCATGAATAAAATAAAAATCCTACTTTTGAAAGCCTTATTTATTTTTCATTTTAATTTCCAAGTTATTTGTTTTTACTTGCATAAAATGCGTTGTCTATTATTATTATCCCAACTCCCTATCCCCCCTTTGTAAATGCATAGACCATTATAAGATATAAAGGGCTCGATTTATCAAGCGTCGGCGAATATGGGCGTACCTGCAGTCGTAGGCAGACGAAGCCTTTGATAAATCAAGCCCAAAGGCATATCCCTGGGGAGATTATAGCAGTAAGCACCAGAACTGGGCTGGGACCAAAAGGGCAGAGCAGACCTTATCAGTTAGACAGCTGTCCACTAGGTAGCCATAATACACCAGAGTTCTCGTCCTGCAACACCTCTGCTTAAAGGTATATGAAACCCAGATTTTTTTCTGTCATGATTCAGATAGAGCATGCAATAGTGATGTTGCGAACATGAAATTTTCAGTTCGCGAACGGCGAACGCGAACTTCCGCAAATGTTCGCAAACGGGCAAACCGGGCGAACCGCCATAGACTTCAATAGGCAGGCGAATTTTAAAACCCACAGGGACTCTTTCTGGCCACAATAGTGATGGAAAAGTTGTTTCAAGGGAACTAACACCTGGACTGTGGCATGCTGGAGGGGGATCCATGGCAAAACTCCCATGGAAAATTACATAGTTGATGCAGAGTCTGGTTTTAATCCATAAAGGGCATAAATCACCTAACATCTCTAAATTGTTTGGAATAACGTGCTTTAAAACATCAGGTATGATGTTGTATCGATCAGTTAGTGTAAGGGTTACGCCCGCTTCACAGTGACAGACCAAACTCCCCGTTTAACGCACCACAAACAACCGCAAACAGTCCATTTGCACAACCGCAAACTCCCCATTTGCACAAGGTTGGATACCAAGCTAGCCATGTCCCGTTCCTTGTCGTCACTGATGTCATTGAAGGTTTCTTCCTCCACCCAGCCACGTACAACACCAAGGGTCCCCGAAAGGTGACAACAAGCCCCCTGGGACACCTGCTGTGTTTGGTCTTCCACCTCCTCAAAGCCACCTTCCTCCTCTGACTCCTCTTCTTCAGACTCCTCTCTCTGCATTGCCTCTCTCTGCGTTATAATGTAAATTATGACATTTTGGGAAGTCTCCCTAAGTGTGATGCGGGAATCCAGACGTGGACCCGTTGCTCAGTGTGCCTAGAGGGATATGGCTGCACCTCACTGACGAGGTCCACAATAGGCCGAAACGTACGGCTGGGGTTTTGCTGTTTCTCTCGTTCAGAGAAGAATTGCCTGGTATTTCGGGGCTGGACTGTACTGTGAAGTCAGGATCAGACTGATATGCTTCAGGAAAGTTTTTCTCTGTGAAAGGCACATGTTGAACAAAAAGAGGCTGCTTCTTGGGTGGTAACTAGCCATAGAACAAGCTATTATGCTATTGTTCGTTTCCAGGTTGAGCGTTTCTCTCTTTTTATTTATGCAAATTATGACATTTTGGGAAGTCTCCCTAAGTGTGATGCGGGAATCCAGACGTGGACCCGTTGCTCAGTGTGCCTAGAGGGATATGGCTGCACCTCACTGACGAGGCCCACAATAGTCCGAAACGTACGTCTGGGGTTTTGCTGTTTCTCTCATTCAGAGAAGAATTGCCTGGTATTTCGGGGCTGGACTGTACTGTGAAGTCAGGATCAGACTGATATGCTTCAGGAAAGTTTTTCTCTGTGAAAGGCACATGTTGAGCAAAAAGAGGCTGCTTCTTGGGTGGTAACTAGCCATAGAACAAGCTATTATGCTATTGTTCGTTTCCAGGTTGAGAGCTTCTCTCTTTTTATTTATGCAAATTATGACATTTTGGGAAGTCTCCCTAAGTGTGATGCGGGAATCCAGACGTGGACCCGTTGCTCAGTGTGCCTAGAGGGATATGGCTGCACCTCACTGACGACGCCCACAATAGGCCGAAACGTACGTCTGGGGTTTTGCTGTTTCTCTCGTTCAGAGAAGAATTGCCTGGTATTTCGGGGCTGGACTGTACTGTGAAGTCAGGATCAGACTGATATGCTTCAGGAAAGTTTTTCTCTGTGAAAGGCACATGTTGAGTAAAAAGAGGCTGCTTCTTGGGTGGTAACTAGCCATAGAACAAGCTATTATGCTATTGTTCGTTTCCAGGTTGTGCGCTTCTCTCTTTTTATTTATGCAAATTATGACATTTTGGGAAGTCTCAATAAGTGTGATGCGGGAATCCAGACGTGAACCCGTTGCTCAGTGTGCCTAGAGGGATATGGCTGCACCTCACTGACGAGGCCCACAATAGGCCGAAACGTACGTCTGGGGTTTTGCTGTTTCTCTCGTTCAGAGAAGAATTGCCTGGTATTTCGGGGCTGGACTGTACTGTGAAGTCAGGATCAGACTGATATGCTTCAGGAAAGTTTTTCTCTGTGAAAGGCACATGTTGAGCAAAAAGAGGCTGCTTCTTGGGTGGTAACTAGCCATAGAACAAGCTATTATGCTATTGTTCGTTTCCAGGTTGAGCGCTTCTCTCTTTTTATTTATGCAAATTATGACATTTTGGGAAGTCTCCCTAAGTGTTATGCGGGAATCCAGACGTGGACCCGTTGCTCAGTGTGCCTAGAGGGATATGGCTGCACCTCACTGACGAGGCCCATAAAAGGCCGAAACGTACTTCTGGGGTTTTGCTGTTTCTCTCGTTCAGAAAAGAATTGCCTGGTATTTCGGGGCTGGACTGTACTGTGAAGTCAGGATCAGACTGATATGCTTCAGGAAAGTTTTTCTCTGTGAAAGGCACATGTTGAGCAAAAAGAGGCTGCTTCTTGGGTGGTAACTAGCCATAGAACAAGCTATTATGCTATTGTTCGTTTCCAGGTTGAGCGCTTCTCTCTTTTTATTTATGCAAATTATGACATTTTGGGAAGTCTCCCTAAGTGTGATGCGGGAATCCAGACGTGGACCCATTGCTCAGTGTGCCTAAAGGGATATGGCTGCACCTCACTGACGAGGCCCACAATAGGCCGAAACGTACGTCTGGGGTTTTGCTGTTTCTCTCGTTCAGAGAAGAATTGCCTGGTATTTCGGGGCTGGACTGTACTGTGAAGTCAGGATCAGACTGATATGCTTCAGGAAAGTTTTTCTCTGTGAAAGGCACATGTTGAGCAAAAAGAGGCTGCTTCTTGGGTGGTAATTAGCCATAGAACAAGCTATTATGCTATTGTTCATTTCCAGGTTGAGCGCTTCTCTCTTTTTATTTAAGCCCCCTGGGACGCCTGCTGTGTTTGGTCTTCCACCTCCTCAAAGCTACCTTCCTCCTCTGACTCCTCTTCTTCATACTCCTCTCTCTGTGTTATTATAAGGTGTGTTAAGTAGTACTATTCCTATCAGTTTAATCCCTCTTACGTCCCCTATCAGGGGATGTGTATATCGCATCGATTTTAGGAACCGGGAGATGGAAAAAGATGCTTGGTCGGTCCTCCTACTTCAAATTTGGGGCACTGAGCGTGCAATCTAATGTGCCACCAGATAGGAGTGGTGTGTTAAGTAGTACTATTCTTATCAGTTTAATCCCTGTTACGTCCCCTATCAGGGGACGTGTATATGGCATGGATTTTAGAACCGGGAGATGGAAAAAGATGCTTGGTCGGTCCTCCTACTTCAAATTTGGGGCACTGCGCGTGCAATCGAATGTGCCACCAGATAGGAGTGGTGTGTTAAGTAGTACTATTCTTATCAGTTTAATCCCTGTTACATCCCCTATCAGGGGACGTGTATATGGCATCGATTTTAGGAACCGGGAGATGGAAAAAGATGCTTGGTCGGTCCTCCTACTTCAAATTTGAGGCACTGCGCGTGCAATCTAATGTGCCACCAGATAGGAGTGGTGTGTTAAGTAGTTCTATTCTTATCAGTTTAATCCCTGTTACGTCCCCTATCAGGGGACGTGTATATGGCATCGATTTTAGGAACCAGGAGATGTAAAAAGATGCTTGGTCGGTCCTCCTACTTCAAATTTGGGGCACTGCGCATGCAATCTAATGTGCCACCAGATAGGAGTGTTGTGTTAAGTAGTTCTATTCTTATCAGTTTAATCCCTGTTACGTACCCTATCAAGGGACATGTATATGGCATGGATTTTAGGAACCAGGAGATGGAAAAAGATGCTTGGTCGGACCTCCTACTTCAAATTTGGGGCACTGCGCGTGCAATCTAATGTGCCACCAGATAGGAGTGGTGTGTTAAGTAGTACACATGCCTGAAAAATTAGTTGGTGGCGGATAAGTCACGCAAGTCATCCGGCATTCAGAGATCAAATACAGCAGCATGTGGACCATTTTTAGCCCAAGGCAGCTCATCTTATCAGGCCTTTTTTAGTCGAATGTATCGCCCCACTGTCAGTCCCTTCGGGATCCATCCCTCATTCATCTTAATAAAGGTGAGGTAATCTAGACTTTTTTGACCTAGGCGACTTCTCTTCTCAGTGACAATACCTCCTGCTGCACTGAAGGTCCTTTCTGACAGGACATTTGAAGCAGGGCAGGCCAGAAGTTCTATCGCAAATTGGGATAGCTCAGGCCACAGGTCAAGCCTGCACACACAGTAGTCAAGGGGTTCATCGCTCCTCAGAGTGTCGATATCTGCAGTTAAGGCAAGGTAGTCTGCTACCTGTCGGTCGAGTCGTTCTCTGTGGGTGGACCCCGAAGGGCTGTGGCGATGCGTAGGACTTAAAAAGCTCTGCATGTCCTCCATCAACAACACGTCTGTAAAGTGTCCTGTCCTTGCCGGCGTGGTCGTGGGAGGAGGAGGATTACTTTCACCTCTTCCCCTGTTAGATTCCCGTTGTGCTGTGACCTCACCCTTATACCCTTATAAAGCATACTTTTTAATTTATTTTGGAACTGCTGCATCCTTTCCGACTTGCGGTAATTCGGTAACATTTCAGGCACGTGGACACCCAGTACAGGTCGTTCTCCTTCAGCCTTTTTATACGAGGGTCCCTCAACAGGCACGACAGCATGAAAGACTCCATTTGCACAAGGTTGGATGCCGAGCTACTCATGTCCCGTTCCTCGTCCTCAGTGATCTCACTGAAGGTATGTTCTTCCCCCCAGCCACGTACAACACCACTGTGACAACAAGCACCCTGGGATGCCTGTTGTGGTTGGTCTTCCTCCTCCTCCTCAAAGCCACATTCCTCCTCTGACTCCTCTTCCTCACAATCCTCTTCCAGCGTTGCCGCAGGTCCAGCAAGCGATGCTGATAAGGCTGTTTCTGGTGGTGATGGTGACCACAACTCTTCCTCTTCACGCTCATCTACGGCCTGATCCAGCACTCTTCGCAGGGCACGCTCCAGGAAGAAAACAAATGGTATGATGTCGCTGATGGTGCCTTCGGTGCGACTGACTAGGTTTGTCACCTCCTCAAAAGGATGCATGAGCCTACAGGCATTGCGCATGAGCGTCTAGTAACGTGGCAAGAAAATTCCCAGCTCCGCAGAGGCTGTCCTAGCACCCCGGTCATACAAATAGTCATTTACGGCTTTTTCTTGTTGGAGCAGGCGGTCGAACATTAGGAGTGTTGAATTCCAATGGCACATGTGTCAACTTGCCCAAATTCAATGCCACCAACAAATTTCTTCCGTTGTTACAAACCACTTTGGTTGGTTCGGAGTCAGCCACTGATCCACCTGTGGGTTCAGGGCGGACAGGAGTGCTGGTCCAGTGTGGCTCTCTGCTTTCAGGCAAGTCAACCCCAAGACGGCGTGACTCTGCCGTATCCGGGATGTGGAATAGTACCTGGGGAGCTGGGGGGGGGTGCCGTTGATGTGGATCAAGATGCAGGAGCAGAAGAGGACTCAGCCGAGGAGGTTATGGAAGATGATGGAGTAGGAGGAGTAGAGGAGGTGGCAGCAGGCCTGCCTGCAAGTCGTGGCGGTGTCACCAACTCCTCTGCAGAGCCACGCATTCCATGCTTGGCAGCCGTCAGCAGGTTTACCCAATGCGCAGTGTAGGTGATATACCTGCCCTGACCATGCTTTGCAGACCAGGTATCAGTGGTCAGATGGACCCTTGCCCCAACACTGTGTGCCAGACATGCCATTACTTCCTTTTTCACAATCGAGTACAGGTTGGGGATTGCCTTTTGTGCAAAGAAATTTCAGCCGGGTACCTTCCGCTGCGGTGTCTGAATAGCTACAAATTTTTTTTGAACGCCTCAGACTCCACCAGCTTGTATGGTAAAAGCTGGCGGGCTAAGAGTTCAGACAAGCCAGCTGTCAGATGCCGGGCAAGGGGGTGACTTTGTGACATTGGCTTCTTACGCTCAAACATGTCCTTGACAGACACCTGACTGTGGGCAGATGAGCAGGAACTGCTCAAGGCGAGAGACGGTTGAGAGGGCGCAAGGAGGACAGCAGTGGTTGACGTGGCTGAAGATGCTGGACCAGGAGGAGGATGGCGGCTTTGTGTTTGTGTGCTGCTTGTACTCATGTGTTGATCCCATAGGCGTTTGTGATGTGCGATCATGTGCCTTCGCAAAGCAGTTGTACCTAGGTGGGTGTCGGACTTCCCACGACTCAGTTTCTTTTGGCACAGGTTGCAAATGGCATCACTGTTGTCAGAGGCAGACACACAAAAAAATGCCACACTGCTGAGTTCTGCAATGACGGCATTCTGGTGGTGGCAACAGCATGCGTTGATTGGCGTGCTGTCTGGCTGACCCCGGGTGCCGATGCATGCTGTCTGACTGTGCCACTAGCTCCTTGCGACAACCTCCCCCTGCTTCCAACTCATCTCCTTCTCCTCTCTGTCTCCCCATCTGAACTTTCCCCCTGTTCTTCTTCTCTTCTAGCGGGCACCCACGTGACATCCACGGACTCATCGTCATCATCAACCGCTTCACTTGTATCTGACAACTCAGCAAAGGAAGCAGCAGCGGGTACAACATCATCATCATCATCACACTGTACGTCCATGTGTATAATGCTGCCTGACTGAGACATATCCCTGTTATCTACATCCTCTGGCAATAATGGTTGTGCATCACTATCACTCATTTCTTCCAACTGATGTGTAAATAACTCCTCTGACAGATCAAGTGAAGCGGCTGTGGTGCTAGTGTTGGTGGTGGTGGCAGGCGGGCGAGTGGTAACTTGAGAGGTGCCCGAAGCTAAGCTGGAGGAGGATGGTGCGTCAAGGTTCCGAGCGGAAGCTGTAGAAAATTGGGTGTCCTGTGTTAGCCAGTCAACTATGTCCTCAGAACTGTTCGAGTTCAGGGTACGTGACCTCTGAACACTGGGCATTATTCTAGGGCCAAAGGGAATCACAGCACCACGACCATGACGACCCCGGCAGGGTGGCCTGCCTCTGTCTGTCATTTTTTTTCGATTAGTGGTACTATGCGTGCAAGCTACTGTGACAACAGATATGAGTGGCACTGGCAGAAGTTGGCAGAGTAGACGCTGTAGGCCTGACACGCTTTCAGACAACTAACTGCTATTCAATCTATTACAGTCAAAATTGTATTTTTTTTTTTAAATGTACACTACTGTTACATCAGATATGAGTTGCACTGGTGTGACACTGTGCCCTGGCAGGCACTGAAACGCACACGTGTGAAGGAAACTGACTGCTATTATTTCACAGTCAAAAAAGTGTTGTTTTTTTTAAATGTACACTACTGTTACACCAGATATTAGTTGCACTGGTGTGACACTGTGCCCTGGCAGGCAGGCACTGAAACGCACACTTGTGAAGGAAAGTGACTGCTATTATTTCACAGTCAAAAATGTGTTTTTTTTTTTAAATGTACACTACTGTTACACCAGATATGATAAGAGAAAAAGGGGCCCAATGGCACTACTGAGATGTTATAGGGAATATAATTAGTAGTAATAGTTATTTAAATAATAACTTGGAGGAAATTAACGTACATGTGTTCCTCCAACTGTTACGTGATGCAAACGTTGGTGCTGTGTACCGGTTAATGAGAGAACAAAAGAAGATCAAAGTCTTCAGAAAATATACACATTTATAGCACTCAAATTCCCTGAATGTAGAATATGACTGAGTTACAATTGGCAGGTGTGCAGGAAAACTTAAAATATAACTTTTATTGGAACTTTAAAAAAATGTAGAACAATACACATTAAAAACACAGGAATAGTGTTAGCTCAAAAGAAGAGAGAGTGGTAATAGGGGTTTGGATCACTGACTTAGCAGCGATTAATCCTTGCAATTTGCAATTTATCAGGAAGTTGTAATAATGAAAACTGAGAGTACATCTATGGTTCCTCAATCAGATGGTTGATCCTTGTTTATGTATCACAAGGGTCAAGTACAATAATTAGTTCAGACACTATTGTTGATTACAGGGAGGTTTAACATGAGAGACCATGCATGGGTAGTTAGTATGATACAACACTTATGTTAATGTATATGATTATGGCATATTTGTGATATACCATGTACTTGGTTTGACATTTGGTATTTTTGGATAGTCTAAATATCATACATCATGCATGAATATTTCCTCTGACGTTCCTATTTGATTATTTCGTGACAGTAATAATTTTTGTACAACTTGCAATTGTTGCGGTATAAACCCAGGGTGGTAATTATTCAGAACAAATATATCTCTATCAGGATTAATGTACCAACTAAATGACCAGGACTAATGTTTATATTGGTAGTGATCAATGTGAAGTATCCCTGTATTAATAGATATTTATATCTCTTAACAATTCCTGAAATTAGCCCAGGACATTGAACAGGTGGTAAATTAAATCATAGTATATTACAATGCGTTCTGAATCACTAATATTGGGTTAAATTAGTGTCTAAGGGTTAAATTGTCCTGTTAATATATATCCCCCATATATTGTACCAATATTTCTGTGTATTGCTATTGTCTGCAAATATTGCTTGTCACGATTTGCTAAGCCGTTATGATAACTGTCAGAGACAGATCAGGTTTGCTATATACCTGGTCTGTTAACAACACGTGTGAAGGAAACTGACTGCTATTATTTCACAGTCAAAAAAGTTTTTTTTTTTTTAAATGTACACTACTGTTACACCAGATATGAGTTGCACTGGTGTGACACTGTGCCCTGGCAGGCAGGCAGGCAGGCACTGAAACGCACACGTGTGAAGGAAACTGACTGCTATTATTTCACAGTCAAAAAAGTGTTGTTTTGTTTAAATGTACATTACTGTTACACCAGATATGAGTTGCACTGGTGTGACACTGTACCCTGGCAGGCAGGCACTGAAACGCACACGTGTGAAGGAAACTGACTGCTATTATTTCACAGTCAAAAAAAGTGTTTTGTTTTTTAAATGTACACTACTGTTACACCAGATATGAGTTGCACTGGTGTGACACTGTGCCCTGGCAGGCAGGCACTGAAATGCACACATGTGAAGGAAACTGACTGCTATTATTTCACAGTCAAAAAAGTTTTTTTTTTTTTTTAAATGTACACTACTGTTACACCAGATATGAGTTGCACTGGTGTGACACTGTGCCCTGGCAGGCAGGCAGGCAGGCAGTCAGGCACTGAAACGCACACGTGTGAAGGAAACTGACTGCTATTATTTCACAGTCAAAAAAGTGTTGTTTTGTTTAAATGTACACTACTGTTACACCAGATTTGAGTTGCACTGGTGTGATACTGTGCCCTGGCAGGCAGGCACTGAAACGCACACGTGTGAAGGAAACTGACTGCTATTATTTCACAGTCAAAAAAGTGTTGTTGTTTTTTAAATGTACACTATTGTTACAACAGATATGAGTGGTGGCACTGGGCAAGTGGGAACAGTATACGCTGTAAGCCTGACACACGCGCTGGCAGGCAACTGCAATTAGATTACACAGGAAAAAAAAAAACGGACTGATGTTCTAGCCCTAAAAAGGGCTTTTTGGGGTGCTGTCCTTACAGCAGAGATCAGATGAGTCTTTCAGGACTGTAGTGGACACTGAATACACTAGCCTAGCTATCGATTTCCCTATTTAATCAGCAGCAGCTACACTGTCCCTCCTCTCACTAAGAATGCAGCTTGCGAATGAATCTAAAATGGATTCTGTCCAGGAGGTGCGAGGATCTGGGAGGTGGGGTCTGCTGCTGATTGGCTGGAATGTGTCTGCTGACTGTGAGGTACAGGGTCAAAGTTTACTCAATGATGACGAATAGGGGGCAGACCGAACATCGCATATGTTCGCCCGCCACAGCGAGCGCGAACATGCTATGTTCGCCAGGAACTATTTGCCGGCGAACTATTCGCAACATCACTAGCATGCAATTTTAAGCAACTTTCTAATTTTTACTCCTATTATCCATTTTTCTTATGAAAGCGATATTTAGCGCTCCACTTGTAATATGGCCTTTAATCTGTGGCTGGTTTAGGAGTAGGGATGGGCGAATGTGCAATTCGTTTGGTAGAACAAATAGTCCTGTGAATATTCGTTTTGGATAATCAAATGTTGATAAAAAAATATCCATTATAATTTGGTAATCAAATGTTATTTCCGGTTATCAAATATTACTTTCATTTTTAAATGCTCATAATTAGATCGAATATTTACATTTCAAATTTCAAATGTAACATTTGATTTAACAAATACTATTCAGAAATTCAATAGTACATGTGGTAGGGAATTTAATAATAGATAGAAATATATATTTTTCTGTTTCAAATATTGTATCATTTGGATATTAAATTTAAAGAGAGCATTAGAAATACTATTGCAAATATATAGATTACAATTTTTTTAGTTCAAATATTGCATAATTTGAATCTAATTATTAGAAAAATACTATTCGGATATTACATTTTAAAAAAGCATTAGAAATACTATTACATTAAACGAATGTCAGAATGTTGTACAAACATTCGAAATTCGAAACAAACTGACAAATGTGTTAAAATGTATTTCATGTTTTCCAATGTTGCAAAACATTCTCCCATCTATATTTAGGAGGCAGTATATTTTCATCTATCTATCTATCTATCTATCTATCTATCTATCTATCTATCTATCTATTTCTATCTATCATATATCCATTATCTTTCTGCCTGTCTATCTCGCTGTCTTTCTATTTTGAGTTGTATCCTCTTTTCATTCTCCAGGTGGTAGACAAAGACCCCGGGTTACAAATCTTCAATCTTACAAATGCATTCCTAACCTAATCAGGTTTAAATGCCCCTTGTCTACACTTGAAGAGATCATCATATTGTTTACCAGGTACTCAGATTGTAAGTTCTCAAGCCAAATTGAATGTTCCATGGACAGTAAACATTTTAAAATTGTAATATATAAGACTAGTTTATGCACAGTTTAATACTTTATTTATTTTGCTCCTTTTTCCTCTAATTGTAAATAGACTAAATTAAACTTCCATGATTCAGATAGAATATGCAATTTTAGGACACTTTAAATTTACTTCTATTATCAAATTTACTTCATTATTTCGGTATCCATTGTTGAAAAGCATATGTACATATCCTCAGCTGCAATTCACCCTAGGAACTTGCTGGTGATTTGTGGCTACACACAAATGCCTTGTGTCATTGTCTCATTACACATGTTCAGCTAGCTCTCAGTAGTGAATTGGTGCTCTGGAGCCAACTTGCAATGCTGTTAAACACATAGTTAAAGGCATAGTTATGTGCATGATATAGTGCAATAATAAAAAGCTCTAATAAGATATTAGAGAATTTCCTTTTTACCTTTTATTCCTCTTCTAGTCTGAGAGCAGGCTTCACAAGCTAACATTGCCACATATCTCTCCCTAATTTGTAGTTAGCCCTGCGTTTCCAGAGCTTGAAAACACTGAGGATGTGCAGGGTACGTCCTTGGTCATTAACGACTGTTTTTTGTAGGACGTACCCTGCACGTTAAGGGGTTAAATGTTAAAAAGTTTTATTGTAATGTCCTGCACTTCTGAGACCTAGCTGCACCCTTCAGGTGAGCCAATAAAAAGAGACATATATGTATAATCAACAATCTCCTGCTAGCTCCCAGCAGCACAGTGCTGCTCCTAAGCATACCTAGGTATGCTTTTAAAAAAAATGGAACTAAAAGAATGAAGCAAATGTATTAAAAATGACAAGCTCTATCTGATTCATGAAAGTTTAAGTTTGACTTTCATGTACCTTTAATCAAATTTCCAAATGATGTGATCCTTGTTAACAAGGCTTCACCAATAATATTTTACTCCTGGTTACTAAAAATTGTTGAGGGTTGGGACCTATTTGCTGCCCTTTCAATTTCAAATAAATGTGTTGTCCCCAGCTCTAAGGGAAAAACCTTCATCCTCCCAATACATTCTGTATTCCTCCTTTCCCCTATAACTTTTTTTTATCTTTCTCAGTCAAGAATCTATATCAGTTTGTATTGGCATACAAAATAGTTCTACACTCCATAGAGAAGGTAAAAAGCAGAAACTGTAACCTAAGTTTTCAATATGCTGCAAAAGAAATCGGTGGTTTAGGTATTTTGCAAAACTTAGGTTACATCAGGGGAGGACTGGCAGCTTTTCACCCAGTATAACCCAGTGATCCAGTTATAACAACCCAGCCCTTATAAAATGCTATATTTGATATCACAAAAAAAAGGTAGTGGGTATGTGGCCCCTTCTATGACATGCATGTAGGGCAGCCTACAGCTATAGTAACCAGGACTTCTGGGTAGTACAGGCAGGCGGCAACCCACTGCTAATGTGCATAGCATATTGGGCACTGGGCTGGGCAGGGGAGATTTAGGGACAGACAGCATAGTATGAATATATCTACAGCTACAAAAATACCATACACACCGATGTACATATATTTATATATATGTTTTTATGTTAATATACACATGCTGTAGACAGACAGATACATATTTAACCCCTTCCCACCCAGACTTATTTGTCTGCATCAGAACAAAGTTCCTATGTAAAGAAATAAGTAAAAATTGAAGTCACGCGATCGTTCATGTGATCCCGTGATTTCAATGATGGGATCGTGTTAGGGGGGATTGCCTATGATGCTAGGCACAGCCTCCAACCCGCGATACCATTCAGGAAGTGCCTTTGGCTACAGTAAAGCCAAACGGCTATTACATTCTATGCCGTCCTAAGAGCGCTAAAGCCTAGTGCAGTTAGAACGGCATAGAACGTCCTGAGGGCAGGAAGGAGTTAAATGCCTTACTCAAAAAAACAACTGGCCCTGATTTAATCATCAAGAGTGGCCTGGGGGTACAATTGCCACGCTCCCTCCTAGTCCAGTCCACTCATAGTTACATTATGGTTTTTTTTCATTTCCAGGGAGTGTAGGAAAAGCACAGTTTTGTACACAAAAGCAAGAGATATTTAATGTCCTGTTTATTAATGCTTAATATGTAGCTGCATTTCACCACCTGTGAATTTTCTGTTTTAGGTAACTTCCATTACACCCAAGGAAGTGACCCCTCCTCCTCAGTGCTTTGTGAAGGTGAGTAAACAGCCACACCTCCTTTTGTTTAGTTTTTTTTCTTCAGTTTGTCTCAACATTGCTGTGACTTCAGATTGATACATATATACTTGCAATGCAATTATTTATTTATTTTTGTTGTTTACTATTAATATTATTATTATTAATGTTATTGTTATTTAATTTTATTGGAAAGTCAAAACTAATCAAGTGAAATTACACTTTCATGATTGAGATAGAGCAGCAATTTAAAACAAATTTCCAATTTGCTTCCATTAACAAAATGGGCAGAGTCTCTTTATAGTTACACTTTTTGAGTCAAACACTCCTACTGAGCATGTGCAAGAATTCACAGAATATACTATATACATTTGTGATTGGCTGATGGCTGTCACATGATACAGGGAGAGTGGAAATAGATATTTAAATTTGTCAGAAAAAATCTACTATTCATTTGAAGTTAAGCAGTGGTTGCTGCAATCTACCCCTGTAGTTTCCAGATCACTGGAAACAGGAGTTAAGAAGCAGCAGTCTTAAGAAATACAGGGTTTAAAAATTACAAGCACAGAGGGGAAAAAGTTGTTAGTCCATTCACTATTAAAGATATGAAAACTTTAATATCTTACTGGTCCATCGTGATGTCTTATTCTTCCAGAACTAGTGAACTTCAGGGTGTTGGAGAAATTATGTTTAATGAGATAAATGTCCCCACTCTGGAAATATGAGTGGGTGGAAACAAGACAAAAGCCATGCTCTTTATGGAAGAGGTCATGGTCAATGCAGTCACTTTTAATCTACAGGGAGTGCAGAATTATTAGGCAAGTTGTATTTTTGAGGATTAATTTTATTATTGAACAACAACCATGTTCTCAATGACCCCAAAAAACTCATTAATATCAAAGCTGAATAGATTTGGAAGTAGTTTTTAGTTTGTTTTTAGTTATAGCTATTTTAGGGGGATATCTGTGTGTGCAGGTGACTATTACTGTGCATAATTATTAGGCAACTTAACAAAAAACAAATATATACCCATTTCAATTATTTATTTTTACCAGTGAAACCAATATAACATCTCAACATTCACAAATATACATTTCTGACATTCAAAAACAAAACAAAAACAAATCATTGACCAATATAGCCACCTTTCTTTGCAAGGACACTCAAAAGCCTGCCATCCATGGATTCTGTCAGTGTTTTGATCTGTTCACCATCAACATTGCGTGCAGCAGCAACCACAGCCTCCCAGACACTGTTCAGAGAGGTGTACTGTTTTCCCTCCTTGTAAATATCACATTTGATGATGGACCACAGGTTCTCAATGGGGTTCAGATCAGGTGAACAAGGAGGCCATGTCATTAGATTTTCTTCTTTTATACCCTTTCTTGCCAGCCACGCTGTGGAGTACTTGGACGCGTGTGATGGAGCATTGTCCTGCATGAAAATCATGTTTTTTTTTAAGGATGCAGACTTCTTCCTGTACCACTGCTTGAAGAAAGTGTCTTCCAGAAACTGGCAGTAGGACTGGGAGTTGAGCTTGACTCCATCCTCAACCCGAAAAGGCCCCACAAGCTCATCTTTGATGATACCAGCCCAAACCAGTACTCCACCTCCACCTTGCTGGCGTCTGAGTCGGACTGGAGCTCTCTGCCCTTTACCAATCCAGCCACGGGCCCATCCATCTGGCCCATCAAGACTCACTCTCATTTCATCAGTCCATAAAACCTTAGAAAAATCAGTCTTGAGATATTTCTTGGCCCAGTCTTGACGTTTCAGCTTGTGTGTCTTGTTCAGTGGTGGTCGTCTTTCAGCCTTTCTTACCTTGGCCATGTCTCTGAGTATTGCACACCTTGTGCTTTTGGGCACTCCAGTAATGTTGCAGCTCTGAAATATGGCCAAACTGGTGGCAAGTGGCATCTTGGCAGCTGCACGCTTGACTTTTCTCAGTTCATGGGCAGTTATTTTGCTCCTTGGTTTTTCCACACGCTTCTTGCGACCCTGTTGACTATTTTGAATGAAACGCTTGATTGTTCGATGATCACGCTTCAGAAGCTTTGCAATTTTAAGAGTGCTGCATCCCTCTGCAAGATATCTCACTATTTTTTACTTTTCTGAGCCTGTCAAGTCCTTCTTTTGACCCATTTTGCCAAAGGAAAGGAAGTTGCCTAATAATTATGCACACCTGATATAGGGTGTTGATGTCATTAGACCACACCCCTTCTCATTACAGAAATGCACATCACCTAATATGCTTAATTGGTAGTAGGCTTTTGAGCCTATACAGCTTGGAGTAAGAAAACATGCATAAAGAGGATGATGTGGTCAAAATACTCATTTGCCTAATAATTCTGCACTCCCTGTATTTTTATGTTTTATTTGTATGTTTGTAAGCAAAACTAAGCAATATAGGGCTAGATTACAAGTGGAGCGCTAATTTATCGCACGCCCGCAAATGGGCAAATTCACCTGTTTGCGGGCGCGTGATAAATAACCAGCCATTAAAAGCATTTTAAATACCTGCACTAAGGAGCCCATTTATCAAGCTCCAGATGGAGCTTGAGGGCCCGTGTTTCTGGCGAGCCTGCAGGCTCGCCAGAAACACCAGTTATGTAGCAGCGGTCTAAAGGCCGCTGCTCCATAACCTCTCCGCCTGCTCTAAACAGACGGACAGACATCGCCGCAATTCAACCCGATCGCGTACGAGGGGGTTGATTGACACCCCCTTGCTGGCGGCCAATTGGGGACGTATTGCTCTCCGCATTCAGCGAGGTCTGTCGGACCTGATCCACACTGTTGGATCAGGTCCAACAGACCTTTGTTAAATAGGCCCCTAAGTAGTGTTTATGGGCTAAAGTTGGCAGGAATGGGGTGTTAGAAAAAAGAAATGGCACTGAAAGTGCCTTTGCATTGTGGTCTATGCGAACTCTATCTATCTATCTATCTATCTATCTATCTATCTATCTATCTATCTATCTATCTATCTATCTATCTATCTATTGGGTTCCTTTCTGAACTTAGTTAGGGCGTTAGCTTGTCTTAGGTGCAGCGGGAGGGTGTTCCAAGTCTTGGCTGCCAGGTGAGAGAAGGATATGCCTCCCGCTGTGGTTTTCCTGATGCGGGGATGACTGCGAGTGTCTGGCAGGGGTGTAGAAGGTAACGCGGTGGTTCAGGTATTTGGGACCGATGTTGTGGAGGGCCTTGAATGCGTTGGTGAGAAGCTTGAAGGTTATTCTTTTGTTGATGGGGAGCCAGTGCAGGTCCCACAGGTGTTTGGTGATGTGGCATCGACGAGGGATGTCAAGGATTAGTCTGGACGAGGCGTTCTGGATGCGCTGTAGTCTCTTTTGGAGCTTGATGGTTGTTCCGGCATAGAGTGCATTACCATAGTCCAGTCGGCTGTTGACGAGGGCATGAGTTACAGTCTTCCTGGTCTCGGTTGGGATCCATTTGAAGATCTTTCGCAGAAGGTGGAGTGTGTGGAAGCATGCAGAAGAGACAGCGTTGATTTGCCGGTCCATGGAGAGCGATGAGTCCAGGATGATGCCTAGATTTCGTGCATGGTCTGTGGGGGTTTGAGGGTGTCTGAGGGCTGTGGGCCACCAGGAGTTATTCCAAGCGGATGTGGTGGGACCGAGGAGGAGGACTTCGGTCTTGTCTGCGTTCAGCTTTAGGCAATTGTAGCTCATCCAGGTGGCGACTGCTGTCAGCTCGTCATGGGCGTTTCTCTTGGCGGTGGTGGGGTCACTGGTGAGTGAGATGATTAGCTGGGTGTTGTCGGCGTAGGAGACAATGTTGAGGTTGTGTCGTCGGGCGATGGTGGCGAGAGGGGCAATGTAGATGTTGAATAGGGTGGGGCTCAGTGAAGAGCCTTGGGGTACACCGCAGCTGATTTCTGTGGGCTTGGAGGTGAAGGGTGGGAGTCTAACTTTCTGGGTTCTGCCGGTGAGGAAGGAGGTGATCCATTCCAGGGCTTTGTCGCGTATGCCGGCATTGTGTAGTCGGTTGCGGATGGTGAGGTGGGAGACAGTGTCGAATGGTGCTGAGAGGTCTAGGAGAATGAGGGCGGCGGTCTCTCCTCGATCGAGTAGGGCGAGGAGGATGGTCTCGGTGCTGTGGTTGCTCCTGAAACTGGATTGGGAGGGGTCCAGGGTGTGGTTGGCTTCGATGTAGTCAACGAGTTGCGCGTTGATGGACTTCTCAATGACTTTGGCTGCAAAGGGGAGCAAAAAGATTGGGCGGTAGTTCTTCGGATCATTGGGGTCGGCCGTGTGTTTTTTCAGTAGGAGTTTTAAATGCGTGCTTCCAATCATCCGGGAAGGTGCTGGTTTCGATGGAGCAGTTGATGGTGCTGCAGAGCTCGGGGGCGATGGTGTCACCCGGTTTGTTGAAAATGTGATGCGGGCATGGGTCCGAGGGTTCTCCGGAGTGGATCGATCTCATGATTCTGATGGTGTCCTCTGTGGTGAGGGGGCTCCAGATGGTCCGTAGGGGGTAGGCGGTGGTGTATTTGGGTGAGGTATCGGTGGGAGTTGGTGGGTAGGCGGTGTTGGTTGTGTTCTGGGGCACGAAGCTGTCATAGATGTCGACGATCTTGCGGTGGAAGTACATTGCGAGGTTATCGCAGAGGTCCTGGGAGGGCGGGATGTCGTTGGTGTCGCTGTTGGGACTGGAGAATTCCTTGATGACTGTGAATAGCTCCTTGCTGTTGTGGACGTTGGCATTGATTCTATCTTGGATGGCTGTCTTCTTGGTGGTTTTGATGAGGTGGTGGTGGGTAGTGATGGCTTCTTTGTAGGCTGTTTTATTTGAGGGGGTCTTGCTGGATCTCCAGGTCCTTTCCAATCGCCTGCAGTGGCGTTTGGAGTCCTGGAGGGCAGGGGTGAACCAACTAGCCTTGTTGGTGGGTTGGCGGTTGGATGGTTTCTTGAGAGGGGCGAGGGTGTTGGTGTAGTCTGTGAGCCAGTGGTGGAGGTTGCGGGCGGAGGAGTTGGCATCTGTGGAGGTAGCTGGGGGGCACTTGTTCAGGGTGGAGTGCAGTTGGTCTTCGGTGATGTTGTTCCAGTTTCTGCGGGGTGGGTGGTGCTGCCGGAGGTATGTGGTGGGTTTGTTGAAGGAAAAGTGTATGCAATGGTGGTCGGTCCAATGGAGTTCGCTGATGTGGTTGACTGAGATGTGGTTGCCTGCAGAGAAGATAGGGTCGAGTGTGTGTCTGGCTAAGTGGGTTGGGGAGTTGACAAGTTGCTTTAGTCCGATGGTTCCAAGGTTTTCTAAGAGGTTGGCGGTGTTGTGGTCATTGGGGTTGTCTAGGTGGAAGTTAAGGTCACCGAGGAGGATGTAGTCTGTTGAGGGCAGGGCGTGGGGTGCGATGAGGTCGGTGATGGAGTCACAGAAGGCAGGACGAGGTCCGAGAGGTCTGTAGATGAGGGTGCCACGGAGGGTGGTGTTGGGACTGACCTGGATCTTGAAGTGTAGGTGTTCCAGGCCTGGTGAGTGGTAGTCGGAGCTGGTTGTGACGTGGAGGGAGTGTTTGTGGATGATGGCGATGCCTCCTCCCGGTCGGTTGCTGCGGTCCTTGTGGGAGATCTTGTATCCATCGGGGATGGCGATGTCAGGCATTGATGTGGGGTTCAGCCAGGTTTCGGTAAGGAAGGCAACATCTGGGGAGGTGGAGTTGAGCAGGTTCTAGATTTCGACGGGCTGCTTGCGGACGGAGCGGGTGTTAAGGAGGATGCAGTTGAAGTGGTTGCGGTTGTTTTTGCGTGAGGTGACTGGCAGGTTAGTGGTTCGGAGGGAGGAGAAGGCGCGTGAGGTGACTGGCAGGTTAGTGGTTCGGAGAAAGGAGAAGGCGCAGTTGCGGCAGGTGAAGGGTCCTATGGTGTTCGGGGATGCGTGGTGGCAGGCAGATCTACAGTTGTTGAGATGGAGGAGGGTGCTGGCGTCGTAGTGGCGGTGGTTTTAGGAGCCAGGGTTAGTGGCGCTAGACGCGGTCCAGGTGCGGACGGGCGCAGACAGGCTTGTCTGTTCTCAATAAATATATGCTGTATGTATATGCTTATATACATATAAATGTAAGTGTTAATATATGTATATAAAGATATTGCACACAGAGAAAGTCCAGCACTCACTTATAAGCTCTCAGCTAAGATTAAAAGCTAAAATGGAATAAGCCTGTGCACCCTTCACTTGTTCCCAGTTTGCTGGATTGAGAGCTTGCATTGTGTGGCTGTTTAATTTGTTTTGTTTAATTTATTTTGTAATTTTCCCTATGGGCCTTGCACCCAGACCTGTCTGGGGTTAACTGCCTGTGACTCTGGGGACATTGCAGCTTCCTGAGAGTGCTATTGTGCACCCAGGGCTGTGCATGTTGCAGGGTCATGGGATGTGTACCCAGTCCGGTCTGAGAGTGCAGTCCCCTTCTGTGTTTTGCATATAAAAATATTAATACATAAATATATATGTATATATTCATATATATTTATATTTGCTGCCCATCCCTGCGTGACTTACCCCCTTCGCTTCGCTAGTTCTCATACCGTGTCTCACCCATTGGAGCCTATGGAAGTGAGCTCTAGTGAGTGCAATGCTTCCGTGCAATGCAAATGCGAGGTTGCTTTTGCATTGCACCTCACTTTTAATACCAGCGCATATTTGCGTGCAGTGGTATTACTAAGTTGAGCACAAAATATTGCTTTTGCAGAAGCAATATTTTGTTCTCAACTTGTAATGTGGCTCATAATATGTTGGTGTGCCACCCAACGCATTGCAATGTAGTTTTGGAAAATTATAGAAGCTCTGTGCAAGAAGATAAATATCCCTCACTCCACACCTTTTAAAGCCTCTATTGTGAGATTTTGGGGAGGAGCCGTTCACTTTCCTCAGACATCAGATTCTTTATAACAGTGAGGGACACAGATAAAGACACATATAAAGGGACATGAAGCCCAATTTTTTCTTTTATGATTCATATAGTGCACACAATATTAAACCACTTTTTATTATATTTCTATTGTCAGATTCAGCTAATTCTCTTAGTATCCTTTGTTGAAGGAGCAGTAATAAACTCCGGGAAGCTAATTGAACACATCAGGTGAGCCAATGACAAGAGGCATATATGTGGAGCCACTAATCAGCAACTATCTTTCAGTAGTGCATTGCTGCTCCTGAGGCTACCTAGCTGTGCTTTTCAACAAAGGGTAGCAAGAGAACTAAACAAATTAGATAACAGAAGTAAATAGGCAAATTCTTTAAAATTGTATGCTGTATATGAATCATGGATTTTTGACTTACTGTCTCTTTAATAGTTATCACTCGGTGTGATCTTCATATTTATATTTGTGCACCAAACACCACCGGAACGGGCACCTTGGTATGGTACTCGTAGCATTCAATCTTTATTCCATAACAATAAGTTTAATGTTAAGACAAAGGATATAATCCATCCAATCATGATTTCTATATAATGTAATTGCCATTAAAAATAACCAATTAGAATTTTGCAAAAATATGTTGGTTAGGAGTCTGAAAATGCACAATGTTATTAAATAATAACCAAAGGTAAACATTGTTACGAAAACACTTCCAGATGGGCTATATAAATGGATCATCTACAAAACATTTATGCAAAAAAAGTCTAATGTACTATGTCCCTTTAAAGAAATTCTTCAGTGTATGAAAAAACAAATCTGTTCCACAGTATCAGCATAGGCTATAAAAAAATCTGTTTGCATATGTTGAGCTTTCTACATATAGAACATTTATGACCTTGTGCGAGAGGAGGATAATAAATAATATAGGTTGTTTATTAAAAAACACAAATCAAAATTAAACTTTCATGATTCAGATAGAGAATGCTATTGTATACAACTTTCCAATTTACTTCCATCATCAAAATGTGAAAAATCTTTTTATATGCACACATTTTAATGCACCAGTTCCTACTAACCATGTGCAAAAAATCATTTTGTGATTGGCTAATGGCTGTCACATGATGCATTGGGAAGGAAAATTGAACTATGTTTGAAAGGTGTT
Source organism: Bombina bombina (assembly GCF_027579735.1). Lineage (NCBI taxonomy): Eukaryota > Metazoa > Chordata > Amphibia > Anura > Bombinatoridae > Bombina > Bombina bombina. The sequence continues at coordinate 93,839,909 of NC_069505.1, read as the reverse complement.
AGGTCCCTTAATAGTATAATTGCGTGGTTTTCTCTTGTAAGGTGTATCCAGTCCATGGATCATCCATTACTTGTGGGATATTCTCATTCCCAACAGGAAGTTGCAAGAGAACACCCACAGCAGAGCTGCTATATAGCTCCTCCCATAACTGCCATATCCAGTCATTCTCTTGCAACTCTCAACACGTATGGAGGTAGTAAGAGAGAGTGGTGTATTATAGTTAGTTTTCTATCTTCAATCAAAAGTTTGTTGTTTTTAAATGGTACCGGAGTTGTACTATTTTATCTCAGGCAGTATTTAGAAGAAAAGAAGATAAAAGAAGGCGCCAACATAGTGCGGTTACCAATGAGATGGGACACGCAATGCAAATAAAACCAAATGCTCACAAGATGAAGGACACTTGAAAAGTGTCACAAGTGCCTCCTGGACTCTCAGAGTTGTCCAGCTAACTCCCACTCCACTGTGGTGGTAAGGTCCCGCTTGTCTCTGCCAATTTGGATGGCTGTGCTGGTGGTCTTGGCTCCCAGCCAATGTTCAAAAAGGACTCACTTGCGGTTTCCTCAAATCAAGATATCCAATTCAGATCCGTGCTCTCCAAAGAGGAGTGATACAGCAGGGCAAAAGGTAGTTTGTATTGTAATAGCAAACTACAATATTACCAATATAGATGTTAGAAAAAGAAAGTTCGTGGCTGCAATCTTAAAATCAAGAAGACTTTATTTACACAACGTTTCTCGGTCTGTACGTGACCGTTTCCTCAGGTGCATAAGTGTATAGTGAACACATAAAAACCACGAACTTATAACAATTAGTACGGCGTCTCCAAATGCATACTGCGCATGTACGTAGGTGTGTCCCCATGCTGGGAGTTCCATTGGCGTGAACTATCCAATGGGGTGCTTGTGGATACACACCTCCAAAGTTACGAATGTGATGGGATATTACCCAGTGCGGTATTAGCAAACAGCCCGCACAGTTTAAAAGCCACAATGGGCTCTGATAATCTAAAAATCTAATGATTTAGTAAAATACATAAATGTAAAAAAACAATATATAAAAAGTATATAAAATATATATATAAAATATTAACTACCAGATCGGGCACACCTACTAACACTGCACACAAAAATTCTATTATTAACATTTGTGCAGTCATTAACTCTTCACATAATCTGTTCATATACAGATGAATAATTTCATACATAAAAGATATTACAAGTGGACTATAAACAATATAAAATATATATAGAAAATATAAAATATTAGAAATATATATTTTATCTTCCCAGTGATACGGTTAAATCCACAGTTGCACATGTAAATCTGAATATTAACCCACATTGTTGGAAATAGCCAAATTAATTATCGCTATCAGAGGGAATGATTTCCTAATAGTAGATAGAGTTGTTAATGAATCAGCTTCTCTAGGATAAATGCAAAGGACTTCAAATCACGTCCAACTCGACTGTCAAATTATCAGAAGTTATAGTAAGTGTATTTACCCACTTATAGACATTATTGATATAGTGTCTAGATTTTTAAGGGGTTCCTAGACTAAAACTCAATTAACTCAAATTATGGTGCATACGTAACATTAGTATATAAATCTGTAAAAATAAAATGTATTGCATAATACACTAAATTATATACCCAAAAAGTGTATGTGAATGCTATCGTGAGTCAGGAATAGATAACCTACAAGGCTAAATAACAACTGGCCTAGGGATAGGAAGATATAAACTAAAGTATACTATAAGTGGATTTTAGAGTGATCACTATCTGGTGTTCAGTAATACTCGTATATAGAGTGCTTGAGACTCTGGTTAACCTATCTGGCTAGCATATAACCTCTGATTTAGATGAGATATTCATATTCAAGCTAGATTATAAACTCACATAGATGACAAAGGATATAAACAATAAAGTTCTAACATATCTAACAGTATGATAATATAAGTGGGGGGCCTATATAGGAGCGTAGGTGTTTTATGTTTACTGCCTATAGCAAACTATATACAGAGAGACTAAATATGGATCATTTAATTGAAGGCAGCCATGTCAATATTTGCGTTTAGGCCACCAGGGGACAGGGTGCGCATCTTCCAGATCCAAAAAGTCTCCCTTTGTCTTAAATGCAAATATCTGTTCCTGCCCCATTTGGGGTTCACTTGTTCTAAAGGGAATATGCTAAACACATTGGATGTATTAGTGTGGCATACATTGGCATGCCTAGGGACACTATGATTGGCAATGTTTTTACTAATATTCCTTAGATGTTCACCCCATCTTTTTTTGAGGTCCCCTGGTGGCCTAAACGCAAATATTGACATGGCTGCCTTCAATTAAATGATCCATATTTAGTCTCTCTGTATATAGTTTGCTATAGGCAGTAAACATAAAACACCTACGCTCCTATATAGGCCCCCCACTTATATTATCATACTGTTAGATATGTTAGAACTTTATTGTTTATATCCTTTGTCATCTATGTGAGTTTATAATCTAGCTTGAATATGAATATCTCATCTAAATCAGAGGTTATATGCTAGCCAGATAGGTTAACCAGAGTCTCAAGCACTCTATATACGAGTATTACTGAACACCAGATAGTGATCACTCTAAAATCCACTTAGAGTATACTTTAGTTTATATCTTCCTATCCCTAGGCCAGTTGTTATTTAGCCTTGTAGGTTATCTATTCCTGACTCACGATAGCATTCACATACACTTTTTGGGTATATAATTTAGTGTATTATGCAATACATTTTATTTTTACAGATTTATATACTAATGTTACGTATGCACCATAATTTGAGTTAATTGAGTTTTAGTCTAGGAACCCCTTAAAAATCTAGACACTATATCAATAATGTCTATAAGTGGGTAAATACACTTACTATAACTTCTGATAATTTGACAGTCGAGTTGGACGTGATTTGAAGTCCTTTGCATTTATCCTAGAGAAGCTGATTCATTAACAACTCTATCTACTATTAGGAAATCATTCCCTCTGATAACGATAATTAATTTGGCTATTTCCAACAATGTGGGTTAATATTCAGATTTACATGTGCAACTGTGGATTTAACCGTATCACTGGGGAGATAAAATATATATTTCTAATATTTTATATTTTCTATATATATTTTATATTGTTTATAGTCCACTTGTAATATCTTTTATGTATGAAATTATTCATCTGTATATGAACAGATTATGTGAAGAGTTAATGACTGCACAAATGTTAATAATAGAATTTTTGTGTGCAGTGTTAGTAGGTGTGCCCGATCTGGTAGTTAATATTTTATATATATATTTTATATACTTTTTATATATTGTTTTTTTACATTTATGTATTTTACTAAATCATTAGATTTTTAGATTATCAGAGCCCATTGTGGCTTTTAAACTGTGCGGGCTGTTTGCTAATACCGCACTGGGTAATATCCCATCACATTCGTAACTTTGGAGGTGTGTATCCACAAGCACCCCATTGGATAGTTCACGCCAATGGAACTCCCAGCATGGGGACACACCTACGTACATGCGCAGTATGCATTTGGAGACGCCGTACTAATTGTTATAAGTTCGTGGTTTTTATGTGTTCACTATACACTTATGCACCTGAGGAAACGGTCACGTACAGACCGAGAAACGTTGTGTAAATAAAGTCTTATTGATTTTAAGATTGCAGCCACAAACTTTCTTTTTCTAACATCTATATTGGTAATATTGTAGTTTGCTATTACAATACAAACTACCTTTTGCCCTGCTGTATCACTCCTCTTTGGAGAGCACGGATCTGAATTGGATATCTTGATTTGAGGAAACCGCAAGTGAGTCCTTTTTGAACATTGGCTGGGAGCCAAGACCACCAGCGCAGCCATCCAAATTGGCAGAGACAAGCGGGACCTTACCACCACAGTGGAGTGGGAGTTAGCTGGACAACTCTGAGAGTCCAGGAGGCACTTGTGACACTTTTCAAGTGTCCTTCATCTTGTGAGTATTTGGTTTTATTTGCATTGCGTGTCCCATCTCATTGGTAACCGCACTATGTTGGCGCCTTCTTTTATCTTCTTTTCTATGTAGTATCCACCCCTGGGTCACCAACAGGGATCGTTTGGAGAAGTGCTTGCCTCCCGTGATTTGGACATTACGCCCACCACATATGTATAACTTTGAATATTGGGACTATTCCACTATATCATTGAATCTATTAATGATTCCACCACATTGCTGTGTCTATCACCAATATTGCCTTGCATTTTAATTTCCAGTACTTCCCCTTATTAACTTAAGGAGTATACTGCTAAGACATCACTTTATCACTACCACTATTTGCTATTTTAGTTTATATCTAGGAACTACTTACTTGTTTCCTATTTTGATCTGTATTTTGTATAACGATCTATATATGATAGTTATTTGCATTTAGATTTTTGTATCACTGTGATTTTGTTTCACTGTTATATTGACAGTTGATTATTAGACCGTTGGCGCACTAATTATACACTTTTACAGTATTTAGAAGAAGAATCTGCCTGCGTTTTCTATGATCTTAGCATCTTGTAACTAAGATCCATTGCTGTTCTCACATATGTCTGAGGAGTGAGGTAACTTCAGAGGGAGAATGGCGTGCAGGTTATCCTGCTATAAGGTATCTGCAGTTATAAGTTTTTCTAGGGATGGAATTGCTAGAAAATGCTGCTGATACCGGATTAATGTAAGTTAAGCCTAAATACAGTGATTTAATAGCGACTAGTATCAGGCTTACTATCAGAGATATATACTCTTATAAATTTGCAATATAAAACGTTTGCTGGCATGTTTAATCGTTTTTATATATGCTTTGGTGATAAAACTTTATTGGGGCCTAGTTTTTTTCCACATGGCTGGCTTAAATTTTGCCTAGAAACAGTTTCCTGAGGCTTTCCACTGTTGTAGTATGAGTGGGAGGGGCCTATTTTAGCGCTTTTTTGCGCAGTTAAAATTACAAACTGAGACATCCAGCTTCCCTCAGCAGTCCCCTGGATACTATAGGACATCTCTAAAGGGCTAAAAAGGCTTCCAAAATCGTTTTATGGGGAAGGTAAGGCCACAGCACAGCTGTGGCAGTTTGTTGTGACTGTTAAAAAACGTCTATTTCATTTTTTTGATCCGTTTTTTTGCATTAAGGGGTTAATCATCCATTTTTCAAGTGGGTGCAATGCTCTGTTAGCTTATTACATACACTGTAAAAATTTTGTTTGATTTACTGCCTTTTTTCACTGTTTTTCAAATTTTGAAAAAATTTGTTTCTCTTAAAGGCACAGTACCGTTTTTTATATTTGCTTGTTAACTTGATGTAAAGTGTTTTCCAAGCTTGCTAGTCTCATTGCTAGTCTGTACAAACATGTCTGACATAGAGGAAACTCCTTGTTCATTATGTTTAAAAGCCATAGTGGAACCCCATCTTAGAATGTGTACCAAATGTACTGATTTCACTTTAAGCAATAAAGATAATTTTTTGTCCTTAAAAAATTTATCACCAGAGGATTCTGACGAGGGGGAAGTTATGCCGACTAACTCTCCCCACGTGTCAGACCCTTTGACTCCCGCTTAAGGGACTCACGCTCAAATGGCGCCAAATACATCAAGGGCGCCCATAGCGTTTACTTTACAAGACATGGCGGCAGTCATGGATAATACACTGTCAGCGGTATTAGCCAGACTGCCTGAACTTAAAGGAAAGCGAGATAGCTCTGGGGTTAGACCTAATACAGAGTATACAGACGCTTTAAGAACCATGTCTGATACTGACTCACAATATGCAGAAGCTGAGGAAGGGGAGCTTCAGTCTGTGGGTGATATTTCTGACTCAGGGAAGATGATTCAACCTGATTCTGATATTTCTACATTTAAAATTTAACCTTGAGATCCTCCGCGTGTTGCTCAGGGAGGTTTTAGCTGCTCTGAATGACTGTGATACAATTGCAGTGCCAGAGAAATTGTGTAGACTGGATAAATACTAGGCAGTACCGGTGTGTACTGATGTTTCTCCAATACCTAAAAAGGTTTACAGAAATTATTAATAAGGAATGGGATAGACCAGGTGTGCCGTTCTCTTCCCCTCCTATTTTTAGAAAATTTTTCCAATAGACGCCACCACACGGGACTTATGGCAGACAGTCTCTAAGGTGGAGGGAGCAATTTCTACTCTAGCAAAGCGTACTGCTATCCCTGTCGAGGACAGTTGTGCTTTTTTATATCCAATGGATAAGAAATTAGAAGGTTACCTTAAGAAAATGTTTATTCAACAAGGTTTTATCCTACAGCCCCTTGCATGCATTGCTCCTGTCACTGCTGCTGCGGCATTCTGGTTTGAGTCTCTGGAAGAGGCTTTACAGGTAGAGACTCCATTGGATGAAAATACTTGACAAGCTTAGAGCACTTAAGCTAGCCAATTCCTTTGTTTCTGATGCCATTGTTTATTTGACTAAACTAACGGTTAAGAATTCTGGTTTTGCTATATAGGCGCGCAGAGCGCTATGGCTTAAATCATGGTCAGCTGACGTGACTTCAAAATATAAGCTACTTAACATTCCCTTCAAGGGGCAGACCCTATTTGGGCCTGGTTTGAAGGAGATTATTGCTGATATCACTGGAGGAAATGGTCATGCCCTTCCTCAGGACAGGTCCAAATCAAGGGCCAAACAGTCTAATTTTCGTGCCTTTCGAAACTTCAAGGCAGGTGCGGCATCAACTTCCTCTAATGCAAAACAAGAGGGAACTTTTGCTCAGTCCAAGACGGTCTGGAGACCAAACCAGACCTGGAACAAAGGTAAGCAGGCCAAAAAGCCTGCTGCTGCCTCTAAGACAGCATGAAGGAACGGCCCCCTATCCGGTAACGGATCTTGTAGGGGGCAGACTTTCACTCTTCGCCCAGGCGTGGGCAAGAGATGCCCAGGATCCCTGGGCGTTGGAAATTATATCCCAGAGATATCTTCTGGACTTCAAAGCTTTCCCCCCAAAAAGGGGAGATTTCACTTTTCACAATTATCTGCAAACCAGATAAAGAGAGAGGCATTCTTACACTGTGTACGATATCTCCTAGTTATGGGAGTAATCCATCCAGTTCCAATGGAGGAACAGGGACAGAGTTTTTACTCAAATCTGTTTGTGGTTCCCAAAAAAGAGGGAACCTTCAGACCAATTTTGGATCTAAAGATCTTAAACAAATTCCTCAGAATTCCATCATTCAAGATGGAAACTATTCGTACCATCCTACCTATGATCCAGGAGGGTCAATATATGACTACAGTGGATTTGAAGGATGCTTATCTTCACATTCCGATACACAAAGATCATCATCGGTTTCTCAGGTTTGCCTTTCTAGACAGGCATTACCAGTTTGTAGCTCTTCCCTTTGGATTAGCTACAGCCCCAAGAATCTTTATGAAGGTTCTGGGGTCGCTTCTGACGGTCCTAAGGCCGCGGGGCATAGCAGTGGCCCCTTATTTAGACGACATCCTGATACAGGTGTCAAACTTCCATATTGCCAAGTCTCATACGGACATAGTACTGGCATTTCTGAGATCGCATGGGTGGAAAGTGAACAAGGAAAAGAGTTCTCTATCCCCAATCACAAGAGTTTCCTTCCTAGGGACTCTGATAGATTCTGTAGAAATGAAAATTTACCTGACGGAGTACAGGTTGTCAAAGCTTCTAAATTCCTGCCGTGTTCTTCATTCCATTCTGCGCCCTTCGGTGGCTCAGTGCATGAATGTAATCGGCTTAATGGTAGCGGCAATGGACATAGTGCCATTTGCACGCCTACATCTTAGACCGCTGCAACTATGCATGCTCAGTCAGTGGAACGGGGATTACACAGATTTGTCCCCTCTGCTAAATCTGGATCAAGAGACCAGAGATTCTCTTCTCTGGTGGCTATCTTGGGTCCATCTGTCCAAAGGTATGACCTTTCGCAGGCCAGCTTGGACAATTGTAACAACAGATGCCAGCCTTCTAGGTTGGGGTGCAGTCTGGAACTCCCTGAAGGCTCAGTGATCGTGGACTCAGGAGGAGACACTCCTTCTAATAAATATTCTGGAACTGAGAGCGATATTCAATGCTCTTCAGGCTTGGCCTCAGTTAGCAACCCTGAGGTACATCAGATTTCAGTCGGACAACATCACGACTGTGGCTTACATCAACCATCAAGGGGGAACAGAAGTTCCCTAGTGATGTTAGAAGTCTCAATATAATTCGCTGGGCAGAGACTCACTCTTTCCTCCTATCAGCTATCCATATCCCAGGTGTAGAGAACTGGAAGGCGGATTTTCTAAGTCATCAGACTTTTCATCCGGGAGAGTGGGAACTCCATCCGGAGGCGTTTGCACAATTGATTCATCATTGGGACAGACCAGAACTGGATCTCATGGCGTCTTGCCAGAACGCCAAGCTTCCACCGTTTCCTCTGCTCCCTCGACTGATTGCCAAGATCAAGCAGGAGAGTGCATCAGTGATTTTGATAGCGACTGCGTGGCCACGCAGGACCTGGTATGCAGATCTGGTCGACATCTCATCCTTTCCACCATGGATTCTGCCTCTGAGACAGGACCCTCTACTTCAGGGTCCTTTCAACCATCTAAATCTAATTTCTCTGAGACGGACTGTCTGGAGATTGAATGCTTGATTTTATCAAAGCATGGCTTCTCCGAGTCAGTCATTGATACCTTAATACAGGCACGAAAGCCTGTCACTAGGAAAATTTAACATAAGATATGGCGTAAATATCTTTATTGGTGTGAATCCAAGGGTTACTCATGGAGTAAGGTCAGGATTCCCAGGATATTATCTCTTCTCCAAGATGGTTTGGAAAAAGCATTGTCAGCTAAATCCTTAAAAGGACAGATTTCTACTCTGTCTATTCTTTTGCACAAGCGTCTGGCAGATGTTCCAGACGTTCAGGCATTTTGTCAGGCTTTGGTTAGAATCAAGCCTGTGTTTAAACCTGTAGCTCCGCCATTGAGCTTAAATCTGGTTCTTAAGGTTCTTCAAGGAGTTCCGTTTGAACCTTTTCATTCCATAAGATATCAAACTTTTATCTTGGAAAGTTCTTTTTTTTTTTTGGTAGCTATTTCCTCGGCTCGTGGAGTCTCCGCGTTATCTGCTTACAACATGATTCTCCTTATCTGATCTTCCATTCGGATAAGGTATTCCTGCGTACCAAACCTGGGTTTTTACCTAAGGTGGTATCTAACAAGAATATCAATCAAGAGATTGTTGTTCCATCTTTGTGTCCTAATCCTTCTTCAGAGAAGGAACGTCTATTACGTAATCTAGATGTGGTTCGTGCTTTAAAGTTTTACTTACAAGCTACTAAAGATATTCGTCAAACATCTGCTTTGTTTGTTGTCTACTCTGGACAGAGGAGAGGTCAAAAGGCTTCGGCAACCTCTCTTTCTTTTTGGCTAAAAAGCATAATCCGCTTAGCAATGAGACTGCTGGACAGCAGCCCCCTGAAAGGATTACAGCTCATTCTGCTAGAGCTGTGGCTTCCACTTGGGCCTTTAAAAATGAGGCTTCTGTTGAATAGATTTGCAAGGCGACGAGGTCGTCACTTCATACTTTTTCAAATTTCTGCAAAATTGACACTTTTGCTTCTTCTGAGGTTATTTTTGGGAGAAAGGTTTTACAGGCAGTGGTACCTTTCGTTTAAGTACCTGCCTTATCCCTCCCTTCATCCGTGTACTTTAGCTTTGGTATTGGTATCCCAGAAGTAATGGATGATCCGTGGACTGGATACACCTTACAAGAGAAAACACAATTTATGCTTACCTGATAAATTTATTTCTCTTGTGGTGTATCCAGTCCACGGCCCGCCCTGTCATTTTAAGGCAGGTCATTTTTTCATTTAAACTACAATCACCACTGCACCCTATGGTTTCTCCTTTCTCTGCGTGTTTTCGGTCGAATGACTGGATATGGCAGTTAGGGGAGGAGCTATATAGCAGCTCTGCTGTGGGTGTTCTCTTGCAACTTCCTGTTGAGAATGAGAATATCCCACAAGTAATGGATGATCCGTGGACTGGATACACCACAAGGGAAATAAATTTATCAGGTAAGCATAAATTGTGTTTTTAAACAAAGAAACAGTAAGTGCTAGAAACTATAGTATAATGGATGTAAACTACACTACCCTCAAAGACTCTATTCTCTTGGGTCAGTGCCAAGTATACAACCAAATGAGTGCCAGAAAGCAGGTTATTTACATCCAAAAGTAGACAACTACTGTATATCCAAAATCTCTATATGGAAGACAACACTGTATAGACTGTAGCATACAGAATATAAAATACCCCTATAATAATACAGCTATATTATATTAAAGGGACAGTCTACTCCAGAATTGTTATTGTTTAAATAGATAGATAATCCCTTTATTTACCATTCCCCAGTTTTGCATAACTGACGCAGTTATATTAATACACTTTTTACCTCTGTGATTGCCTGTATCTAAGCCTCTGCAGACTGCCCCTTATTTCAGTTCTTTTGACAGATTTGAATTGTAACCAGTGAAACAAAACAGTATCTCCCCTTCGTGCAGTACAAAATTCAGAGCCACTCTTCACACCCCTTGTTTTGTTTTCTGAGCCGAAAACACTCCACCCTCCATTGATTGGGAGGATTTCAATAACTTACAGTTCGCAGAGTCGGTTGCGCTCGGTCTTGGGGGACAGTCCTCTATCCTGGAAGGACATGGCTTTACCATCAGATCCCCTCTTCAAGCCGCTAAACCTCCCGAACTCTGTGTAAGCTAGTTGCGCTTATGTCCACAGCATTGGTGTGTGACATATGCAGTCACACCTCCTCTTCCATTAACAATATACCCTGTTGAAGAGTGACCCCACTTTCGGATTCAACCGTAAGGTTGAGACATTTATTAGATGATGGTAAAGAAGTAGGGATGTTTGATGAAAATACCTATGAATACCTGCAAGTTTCCAATCCCATAAAACCAGTCTTTAACCATTTACCTAAAGTGCACAAACCTGGCCCCACTATACAAGGTAGACGAATAATAAGTGGTATAGGGTCATTAACGGAACGACTCTCTCAATGACTGGATGCTATATTCCAACCGTTTGTGGAGGGATTTTCAAGTCACTTAACAGATACAAAACATCTTTTGGGATTGTTAAAAGATGTAGAATGGGCGGATGACAGGATGTGGCTCACAATAGATGTAACAGCATTGTATTCCTCTATACCGCATCAGGAAGGCCTCAAAGCTATAGAGTTCTTGATAACCAGATCAGGTCAGTTTGATGAAAGTCAATGTGAATTTATATTGAGAGTTACAAGATTTTTATTAGCTCATAACTATTTCAGTTTTGAGGGTGAGTTCTATCTCCAGAGATGTGGGACTACGATGGGGGTGAAGTTCGCCTCCTCATATGCCAACCTATTTATGGGTTGGTGGGAGAAGTCTCACATATATGGAGATAGAAACTCATTTAAGTCAAACATTACCTTTTACAAAAGGTTAATTGATAATTTGTTACTGATCTGGCAGGGTAATGAAAACCTGGTGTCATACTTTATGGAAGAACTAAACAAGAATAAAGTTGGCCTCAGCTTTACATATTAACTGAATAGTTCCAGTATTAATTATCTAGATGTAACATTAACTGGAATACTAGATGGAAAAAGAGGTTACATAGATACACAGGTTTATCGCAAATACAGCCAAAAATACAATTCTACATGCAAAAAGCAGTCATCCCAAAAGGGTATTTAAAGCTATCATGAAGGGGCAATTTGTAAGGACTTTGAGGAACTGTTCTGATAAGGCAGTATTTGAGAGACAATCCAGTGAACTAACGGAAAGACTGGTATCAAGAGACTATTCCAGAAAAATGGCTTCAAGTATCAGAAATAGTGTAGAAAAAAGGGACAGGGATAAGTTGTTATCCAAGAATAGAACAACACACACTAAATATGGATCACAGAAAATGACATTTCTTACTACCTACAATATGGACAGATATGTGAAATTATTTCTAAACATTATTCTCTACTTACAGCAGATAATGATTTAGTCGAAACTGTCAGGAAGGGCTGCAGGTTTGCCTTTAAAAGAGGTGTAACGATAAGTAACAGATTGGCACCCACCACTCCAAAGAGCATAAGTAAGATTACACAGAGTTTGTGGCTAACTCCAAAAGGAGTCTATAAATGTCACAACATAAATTGTATAGCCTGTGATCACGTGCAAATGGGCAATGGTTACCAGAGTGAGGTAACTGGTGAAAATTTCACACACAACAAATGCTATAACTGCAGAGCTACTTATGTAATATATTTATTAACATGCTCTCTATGTAACCTACAATACGTGGGTATGGCCTCACGAGAAGTCAGGTCTCGAATTCGTGAACATGTGTGCAACATCAAAGCTGGTGTTTTGACTACTCCATTGATTATGCATTTTAATAATCGTCACAACAAATGCCTGAATAGTATAAAATGGACCATAGTCGAACATGTTCCATCCCCATTATCGACTATTGGCCAGGGAAGAGGTCTACTGGATTCTGAGATTGAAAACCAGAAGACCAAATGGTTTAAATGGCAAATATGATCTCATTAGTTTCTGGCACTGAAATATATATTTATATAAAAGGGTATAATGTAGAGGTATGCTCTCTTCCTTGTAATATTGCTGTCAATTGGTCTATAAATTCACAACAAAATTGAATTAGAGAGATAATAATAACAATAAAAAAATTGTCACATCTTAATATGCAGTGAGTAACATTAAAGTTAATTATTAACATGAAATAGGGATAAAACTAATTTTATATATATATATATATATATATATATATATATATATATATATATATATATATATATATATATATATATACATACATACACAAAGGGATATATTAGATCTTATTATAACCATTAGCTTGAAGTGAAACATTTAAAGGGCCATGATACCCAAATATTGAAACACTTGAAAGGGATGCAGCATAGCTGTAAAAAGCTGACTAGAAAATATCACCTGAACATCTATATGTAAAAAAGAAAGATATTTTACCTCACAAGTTCCTCAGTAACCACATCCCATTGTAAAGGACTTCTAAGCAGCAAATCAGTATGTCTGTCCCGGGACAGCCGAAGGATTGAGCTTTGTGCACACTCATGTTATTTCCCTTTTCAGTTTAAGGAAGTTTACTATGAAATCTCATGAGCGTTAAGTGAAATCTCATGAGATCACACGAAAGAGTTCATGACCTCAACACTGCTGATGCTGATGACAATGTTATCTAAATGGCACACATGAACTAACGCTCTTTAGCTGTGAAAAACTGTGAAATGCATTCAGATAAGAGGCAGCCTTCAAGGGATTAGAAATTAGCATTTGAGCCTACCTAGGTTTAGCTTTCATCTAAGAATAACAAGAGAACAAAGCAAATTTGATGATAAAAGTAAATTGGAAAGTTGTTTAAAATTGCATGTCCGATCTGAATCATGAAAGTTTAATTTTGACTAGACTGTCCCCTTAACCCCTTAATGACCGGACCATTTTTCAATTTTCTTACCCTTAATGACAATGGCTATTTTTACATTTCTGCAGTGTTTGTGTTTAGCTGTAATTTCCCTCTTACTCATTTACTGTACCCATACATATTATATACCGTTTTTCTCGCCATTAAATGGACTTTCTAAGGATACCATTATTTTCATCATATCTTATAATTTCCTATAAAAAAAAATATAAAATATGAGGAAAAAATTGAAAAAAAACACACTTTTTCTAACTTTGACCCCCAAAATCTGTTACACATCTACAATCACCAAAAAACACCTATGCTAAATAGTTTCTAAATTTTGTCCTGAGTTTAGAAATACCCAATGTTTACATGTTCTTTACTTTTTTTGCAAGTTATAGGGCCATAAATACAAGTAGCACTTTGCTATTTCCAAACAACTTTTTTTCAAAATTAGCGCTAGTTACATTGGAACCCTGATATCTGTCAGGAATACCTGAATATCCCTTGACATGTATATATTTTTTTTTAGAAGACAACCCAAAGTATTGATCTAGGCCCATTTTGGTATATTTCATGCCACCATTTCACCGCCAAATGTCATCAAATAAAAAAAAAAGTTCACTTTTTCACAAATTTTGTCACAAACTTTAGGTTTCCCACTGAAATTATTTACAAACAGCTTCTGCAATTAAGGCACAAATGGTTGTAAATGCTTCTTTGGGATCCCCTTTGTTCAGAAATAGCAGACTTATATGGCTTTGGGGTTGCTTTTTGGTAAGTAGAAGGCCGCTAAATGCTGCTGCGCACCACACGTAAATTATGCCCAGCAGTTAAGGGGTTAAATTAGGTAGCTTGTAGGGAGCTTGCAGGGTTAATTTTAGCTTTAGGGTAGAGATCAGCCTCCCACCTGACACATCCCACCCCCTGATCCCTCCCAAACAGTTCTCTTCCCTCCCCCACCCCACAATTGTCCCCGCCATCTTAAGTACTGGCAGAAAGTCTGCCAGTACTAAATAAAAGGAGTTTTTCTTTTTTTTAATAAAAAAAAATAAAATGTTTTAGCTGTGATGGACTCCTGCCTTAGCCCCAACCTCCATGATCCCCCCCCCCAGCTCTCTAACCCTCTCCCCTACCTAATTGCCGCCATCTTGGGTACTGGCAGCTGTCTGCCAGTACCCAATTTGCCCCCCAAAAAAGTGTTTTTTTTATTATCTTTTATTTCCATTTTAATTTTTTCTGTAGTGTAGCAGCCCCCCACAATACCCCAACCCCCTCCCCCTCCCAGATCCTCATATATTTACTTTCCCCCCCCTCTTCCCACTCATTGGTGTCAGTGTGGGTAGGTAATCGCGCGCGCACGCGCACCCGCGCGCACGCGCGCCCCCGCACGCTCCCGGCACCCGGCGTGCACATTGCACTTACAGGAGCCGGATGCCGGGTAGCGATGGGCCGCCCACCCGCCTCCCTGTTGCGCTCCCACCCACCAACGAACCGGCACCATCGCTACCGGTGCAGAGAGGGCCACAGAGTGGCTCTCTCTGCATCGGATGCTTTCTAAAGGGTATTGCAGGATGCCTCAATATCGAGGCATCACTGCAATACCCTGAGAGCTGCTGGAAGCGATTGCGATCGCTTCCAGCACTCTCTTAGACAAGTGACGTACCAGGTACGTCCATTGTCACTAACTGCAAGTTTTTGCAGGACGTACCTGGTACGTCACTTGTCATTAAGGGGTTAAAGGGACACGCAAGTCAAAATTAAACTTCATGATTCAGATAGAGCAGCAATTTTAAACAACTTTCCAATTTACTTCCAATAACAAAATGTGCACAGTCTTTTTATATTTACACTTTTTGAGTCACCAGCTCCTACTGAGCATGTGCAAGAATTCACAGAATATAACTATATGCATTTGTGCCTGGCTGATGGCTGTCACATAATACAGGAGGAGTGGAAAAAGACATAACTTTGAAATTTGTCAGAAAAAAATCTACTACTCATTTGAAGTTCAGACTAAGTGCTATTGCATTGTCTTCTTATCATGCATTTGTTGATTATGCAAAACAGCTATATCTACTGGTCCTTTAATACAATGCAAGCAAACAACAAAATATGTATAACATTAAAATACAATGCACATTTAAATTAATCCTAAATACCTGTATGGTACAGTTACATGCAGATACTGTATACACTTACATTAAGCATAATAATTGGTTACAGAGGGGTAACGAGTAACCACAGGGCTCAGGTGCAAGAATCTAAGAAGCCCCCTCCCCCAAAAAAGGTGAATTTGATACATATCTTTTTTTTTTTTTTTAACATTTAACACAGAAAAAAATGTGAATTAGATTACATGTCTACAAAAGGAGGTACCCTGTGCCCACTGTCTGTGAGATGGTCTGACCCCCTATTACTGTATATAGGGACACTGTACTTTAACCCACCAGTACTGTATATAGTGGGTTAGTGACACAGTCTGTAATCTGCCGGTGAGATGGCTGGCCTGACCCTATGGCCTGACCCTACCCGCCCCAGTACTTTATAAAGTGACCACAGTAGTCTGTGACATGTTCCAGCCCCCCCGTACTGTATATAGTGGTACTGTATAGTGACACCGTTTACCCCCCGTCCCCCCATGTTGTAGTAACAAGGTCTGTAATTTGCTGGTTCCACAAACATACACACACATTTTAGCGCTGTTGAAAAGGTAGTGGAAAGCCCACTGCAAGTGGGAAATTAGACACTCCCCCTCCCCCCTTCTTTTGCCTATGAAAAGACCCTTTACACAAACAGAAGCAAGCTGGAGTAGGTATCTGTCGGTATTCTCCTAAAACATCAGGGCTTGGTTAGGAGTCTGAAAATAAGAGCAATGTTACTTAAAAATAAGCAAAACTATACATTTAAAAAGAAAAAACGACTTTATTGGCCATATATATAGATCATCTACAGAACATGTATGCAAAGAAAAAATGAGTGTATAATGTCCCTTTAGTTCAAAATTCTCACGTTTGCATGTTCTAATTGTTATTGGTGGCTACACACATATGCCTCATGTCATTGGCCCAGCAGATGTCAGTATTGCATTTGTTTAACCATTTGCAGTGCAATAATACAATGTTATGTTGCTTGTACTGTGTACATTTCTGAAGATCATATTTCCAGATAAATATAAGCAAACTGGAATCTTTTCAAACGAGGGCTACTAAAATGGTATACTGCCTAATAAATTAAACTTAGCAAGAAAAGCTCAATGACATAAACATATATATAGCTTAGAGGAGAGAAGGGAAAGAGGTGATATCATAGTACCACTCAATACAGGCATTCATATAGACAATAGAACAATTTCTACAACTTTGTCATCATAAAGTTTTACTTTAGATTAAAGGGACATTATACACTAGATTTTTCTTTGCATAAATGTTTTGTAGATTATCCATTTATATAACCTATACAGCTTTTTCACATAAAAATGGATAGTTTTGCTTATTTTTAAATAACATTGCTCTGATTTTCAGACTAACCAAGCCCCAAAGTTTTAGGAGAATACTGATGTATACCTACTCCAGCTTGCTCCCGTTTGTGTAAAGAGTCTATTCATATGCAGAGGAACGGGGAGGGGGTGTCTGCTTTTTATAGAACCACTTGCAGTGAGCTAATGGGAGCTTCTAAGTAAGTTTTTAAATGGTTCTATACTGGATTTTTATATTAGTATCTGTGCATATTATTCTTTATAGTAGTGTCTATTACATGCAGTTAAATGAAAATTGGTGTATACTGCCCCTTTAAGCTGCAAATAGCCTCTTGCACCCCTTTCTATATAATGCAGCAGTAACAGCAAAAAAGTTATTTTATAATGACTATTGTTTCTGGTCACTTTGAAATGGTTGCCAAGCTCTGACCACTGATGACATCATTATCTGGGCAGCATCTATGCACTCTGCTGAATTCCATTAACAGTCAGTTGAATCCAATTAGTGAGTCTTTTTTTACTAGTGAAGCCTTTAATGCAGCCCAGATTGTGATGTCATCAGTGGGCGGAGCTTGGCAGCCATTTCAAAGTGACCAGAATCAATAATCATTTTAAAATAACTTTTTTACTGTTACTGCTGCATGATATAGAAAGGAGTGCAGAAGGCTATTAGCAGCTTAATCTAAAGTAAGACTTTAAGAAGACTAAGGTGTAGACTGTCCCTTTAAATAATGCTTAAAATGAATGATGTTTTTTTTTTTAAATCTATTTAGAGCATTTCTAAATGTTTCGGTGTCCCCCAGGTCACGTGTTTGCTATTCCCCATTCACAGACTTGTATTCAGATACGTGCTTGTGAAGGCCCACGCATGTGTAGTAGGCGCAGGTGACATCATCGATGGCGTTGCCCGCGTAGCAAAAATGTGCTTATTCCATGCATATAAAAACTACAGCGCCAAACTAGCTGCAACCTGCTTTCATTCATCCACTCACAGAAGAAAAATGTGTTTATTGAGGAAAGTTAACAATTAAACAGTTTACTTAGACATCCTCTATATCAGTGGTTCTCAAGTCAAGTTACCTCAAGGCCTGGTAATTATAGTCGAATATGTCTACTCCAGGGCCCTGTAGTCATGTATGTATGACATATAACAACATACACATATTTATTAAAATACATTGTTGTCAGTGGGGGAAGAAAATATATACTTTCATTGGTGTCAGTGGGCTGGTATCACTTTTCCTACACATGTGCAAAGGCACTCTGACATACCTGTCCGGTATTCCTTATGTGTTGAGCATCAGGCCTGTGAAAGTTTGTAGCTGGGGTATAAGCATAAGGCTATCCTATGCACTAATAAATGCATGGGATAAGCATAAGGCTATCCTATGTACAAATGAATGCCTAGGATAAGCATAAGGCTATCCTATGTACTAATTAATGCTTGAGATAAGCATAAGGCTATCCTATATACTAATTAATGCTTGAGATAAGCATAAGGCTAGCCTATATACTAATTAATGCCTGAGATAAGCATACGGCTAGCCTATGTACTAATTAGTTCCTGGGATAAGCGATAAGGCTATGTTATATACTAATTAATGCCTGAGATAAGCATAAGGCTATCCTATGTACTAATTAATGCAGGGAATAAGCATAAAGCTATCCTATGTACTAATTAATGCCTGAGATAAACTTAAGGTTATCCTATGTACTAATTAATGCCTGAGATAAGTACCTATGTACTAATTGATGTCTGAGATAAGCATAAGGCTATCCTATGTACTAATTGATGCCTGAGATAAGTACCTATGTAGTAATTGATGTCTGAGATAAGCATAAGGCTATCCTATGTACTAATTAATGCCTGAGATAAGTACCTATGTACTAATTGATGTCTGAGATAAGCATAAGGCTATCCTTTGTACTAATTGATGCCTGAGATAAGTACCTATGTACTAATTGATGTCTGAGATAAGCATAAGGCTATCCTATGTACTAATTAATGCCTGATATAAGTACCTATGTACTAATTGATGTCTGAGATAAGCATAAGGCTATCCTATGTACTAATTAATGCCTGAGATAACATAATGCTATCCTATGTACTAATTAATGCCTGGGATAAGCATAAGTTTATCATATATACTAATTAATGCCTGAGAAATGTATAAGGCTATCTTATGTACTAATTAATGTCTGAGATAAGCATAAGGCTATCCTATGTACTAATTAATGCATGGGATAAGTACCTATGTACTAACTGATGCCTGCGATAAGCATAAGGGTATCCTATGTACTAATTAATGCCTGAGATAAGCATAAGGCTATCCTATGCACTTCTTAATGCCTGAGATAAGCATAAGGCTATCCTATGTACTAATTGATGCCTGAGATAAGTACCTATGTACTAATTGATGTCTGAGATAAGCATAAGGCTACCCTATGTACTAATTAATTCCTGAGATAAGTACCTATGTACTAATTGATCTCTGAGATAAGCATAAGGCTATCCTATGTACTAATCAATGCCTGAGATAAGCATAAGGCTATCCTATATACTAATTAATGCCTCAGAAAAGTATAAGGCTATCTTATGTACTAATTAATGTCTGAGATAAGCATAAGGCTATCCTATGTACTAATTAATTCCTGGGATAAGCATAGGGCTATCCTATGTACTAATTAATGCTTTGGATAAGTGTAAGGCTATCCTATTTACTAATTAATGTCTGAGATAAGCATAAGGCTATCCTTATGTGCTGGAAACCCACCCCCCAAAAAAAACCAGCAACACACTCAGAATGTGCTTACGGAGTATGTCAGACAGCTTCTATCTCTCCGACTACATGTGCACGTCCTGTTTAGTTTGGAAGTTATATATATGCCTTGTTGAAATGTTTTAAAGGGACACTCAAGTCAAAATAAACTTTTATGATTCAGATAGAGCAGCAGTTTTAAGACACTTTCCAATTTACCTACATTATCAAATTTTGCACAGTCTTTTTATATTCACACTTTCTGGGAAGCAAAATCCTACTGAGCATGTGCACAAGCTCACAGGGTATACGTATAATGGTCTGTGATTGGCTGATGTCTGTCACATGATACAGGGGGCCGAAAAATGGGAGAAAAAAAATTGTCAGAAAAAAATCTACTGCTTATTTGGAATTCAGAGTATGTGTTAAATCTTTGTATTTTTATTATGCACCTGTTAATTTTGCAATTCTACTGCATTGAATGGTCCTTTAAGTCTAATGTCCCTTTAAAAGAACAAAACACTGATATGCAATAATGCGGTTCATCGTTACTCCTGTCCATTTTGTGTTTTGCAGGAATGACAGCTAGTAATATGAGGACATGAGTACATTGCATGTTTTATTCTGTAGCATCGCTAATGGAAGCTTCTCTCTCACAATCAATAATACCTCACCATGCCTAATCATTTAATGCCTCATCCATTTATTTTTAGCTTAAGTGGCCCTGTTTTGCCAGCCTCTCCTAATTGAAAAGACTTCGATCAGTTTGAGAGAAATCAGAATACAGAGCAGGCTAATGACAGGCCTTCCGTTTTATGGCAGATATACGCCCCCAGGGTTAGATATGCATGACCTTGGGCACGTTATGCATGAACTTGGGCAGGTCTTCCTGTTGTGCTGAAGCTTTATAGCACAAGGAGATTATATATACAGTAATATGTAGTATTTGTGTCCTTCTGTAAAGTATATTATACGCAGGTGAAAAGGTTATAGCATATAAAAGAAAAATAGATTTAAAGCAGTACATTGCACATTCTCAGCTTGTATATGTCACCACATTTTTCCAGACCCAAATTCGAGACACCTTATAAATGTTCAAGAGGTGATTCAAATCTATTACCAGGTGTGAGCACAAATTATTACTTGTTAGTGTAAAGCAACAGCATCATCGCTATTATTAATGCACAACATACACAAAGCAATGCATCTAACAAGCTGACCAGCATTAAAGCAAACCACAGCAAATTGAATGACCAAACTAGCTGCTGAACTATACAATAATATGTAATTATAGGACAGTAAACTCATATGAAACAATAATGATTTATAGAGAGCATGAATGTTTAAAGGGATATTAAACACTTTGAGATGGTTATATAAAATGATAAATTATATATATATATATATATATATATAAAACACTCTGCAATATACTTTCAATATTTATTTTGCCTCATTTTTCTGTAATTCTATTCTGAAATTGTGAGTTTCAGTTCCTGTTAAAAGTGCAGAACACGGTTATATTCCACACAGCCATTGGCTGCACACTCTAGTAACCTATTTATTACTGTCCCTAATTGGCCACAGCAGAGAAGGTAACCAAGTTACAACATGGCAGCTCCCATTGTTTTATAGACACTAAAACTTTACACTTATTTTTTTCAATATTTAAAAAGCTAATGAAACTTTAAAAAAGACATCTACGTGTTATTCTCAGACTAATCTTTTATTTGAATGCATCATTCTATCTAACATTTATTTAGTGTTTAATGTCCCTTTAAACAATGTTCCAATTTACTTCTATTATCTAATAGTTACTTTGGTATCTTGTTGAAATGAATACCTAGGTAGGCTCAGAGATGCACTACTGGAAGCGTGCAGCTGACTGGTGGCTGCACATATACCTCTTGTCATTGGCTCTCCTTATGTGTTCAGCTAACTCCCAGTAGTGTATTGCTGCTCCTTCCACAAAGGATACCAAGAGGACCAAATTTGGTGATACAAGTAAATTGGAAAGTTGTTATAATTATAATAATAATATGCTCTATCTGAATCATGAAAGAAATGATGTTTTTTTGTCCATTTAATGTTCATTCACATTCTCTGCTGGGACATTATAGTCTGCATGAGATGACCCAAAAATGAGAAGAACTTATTTAGCATGAGCCCTGTTTATTTAGGGTGAAGAAATCACTATTTCCTATAAGGTGTGAGCGCTAAATAAGTTGTGCTCATATTTGGGCCATCGCACACTAAATAAGTAGCAAATTCAGGACAATCCAGGACACCTGCAAACTTAGTCCCAAATTGTGAAGTATCGTGGGAAATTTGGGAAGTCTGGTCAGCCTAAAATAAGGTACTTTCTAGCTTATTCATTTGAATATGCCACAAAAAAAGTTTTAGGACCATATTCTGTAAAGTTATCAGCTCAGGCTAGGTCACCTTATAAGATCTGTGAGTGCTAAAAGGTTCTTTACAGGATTCTGGAAAGCTCCATTTTACATTGAGAGGGGGTGTTCTCTACATTTCTCTATGTGAAGGAGTTACATGCACAGTACAATGTAATGCTCAAAATATGCAGTTTAAAATAGTATGTGAAGTAGAGTTCCTAATGATCCCTTTACTTGCTGGAGGTAACAAGGAGAGAAATAACAAAGTGATTAAATGGCAGTAGTAAGTAGACTATGTTACTAAACAGGGCAAGGTGAGTTGCAGGGAGCTTATATACAGGGGGAATAGGAGAAGTTACAGGGAACACTTATATTGTGCAATATGAAGAGTTATAGGAGCTGTTATATGGGGCAATAGGAGGCGTTATAGGGAGCAGTTATATGGTGCAATAGGAGGAGTTATAGGGAGCTGTTATATGGTGCAATAGGGGAAGTTATAGGGAGCTGTTATATGGTGCAATAGGAGGGGTTATAGGGAGCAGTTATATGGTGCAATAGGAGGAGTTATAGGGAGCTGTTATATGGTGCAATAGGAGGAGTTATAGGGAGCTGTTATATGGTGTAATAGGAGGAGTTATAGAGAGCCATTATATGGTGCAATAGGAGGAGTTATACAGGGAGTGCAGAATTATTAGGCAAGTTGTATTTTTGAGGATTAATTTTATTATTGAACAACAACTATGTTCTCAATGAACCCAAAAAACTCATTAATATCAAAGCTGAATACTTTTGGAAGTAGTTTTTAGTTTGTTTTTAGTTATAGCTATTTTAGGGGGATATCTGTGTGTGCAGGTGACTATTACTGTGCATAATTATTAGGCAACTTAACAAAAAACAAATATATACCCATTTCAATTATTTATTTTTACCAGTTAAACCAATATAACATCTCAACATTCACAAATATACATTTCTGACATTCAAAAACAAAACAAAAACAAATCAGTGACCAATATAGCCACCTTTCTTTGCAAGGACACTCAAAAGCCTGCCATCCATGGATTCTGTCAGTGTTTTGATCTGTTCACCATCAACATTGCGTGCAGCAGCAACCACAGCCTCCCAGACACTGTTCAGAGAGGTGTACTGTTTTCCCTCCTTGTAAATCTCACATTTCAATGGGGTTCAGATCAGGTGAACAAGGAGGCCATGTCATTAGATTTTCTTCTTTTATACCCTTTCTTGCCAGCCACGCTGTGGAGTACTTGGACGCGTGTGATGGAGCATTGTCCTGCATGAAAATCATGTTTTTCTTGAAGGATGCAGACTTCTTCCTGTACCACTGCTTGAAGAAGGTGTCTTCCAGAAACTGGCAGTAGGACTGTGAGTTGAGCTTGACTCCATCCTCAACCCGAAAAGGCCCCACAAGCTCATCTTTGATGATACCAGCCCAAACCAGTACTCCACCTCCACCTTGCTGGCGTCTGAGTCGGACTGGAGCTCTCTGCCCTTTACCAATCCAGCCACGGGCCCATCCATCTGGCCCATCAAGACTCACTCTCATTTCATCAGTCCATAAAACCTTAGAAAAATCAGTCTTGAGATATTTCTTGGCCCAGTCTTGACGTTTCAGCTTGTGTGTCTTGTTCAGTGGTGGTCGTCTTTTAGCCTTTCTTACCTTGGCCATGTCTCTTGAGTATTGCACACCTTGTGCTTTTGGGCACTCCAGTGATGTTGCAGCTCTGAAATATGGCCAAACTGGTGGCAAGTGGCATCTTGGCAGCTGCACGCTTGACTTTTCTCAGTTCATGGGCAGTTATTTTGCGCCTTGGTTTTTCCACACGCTTCTTGTGACCCTGTTGACTATTTTGAATGAAACGCTTGATTGTTCGATGATCACGCTTCAGAAGCTTTGCAATTTTAAGAGTGCTGCATCCCTCTGCAAGATATCTCACTATTTTTGACTTTTCTGAGCCTGTCAAGTCCTTCTTTTGACCCATTTTGCCAAAGGAAAGGAAGTTGCCTAATAATTATGCACACCTGATATAGGGTGTTGATGTCATTAGACCACACCCCTTCTCATTACAGAGATGCACATCACCTAATATGCTTAATTGGTAGTAGGCTTTCGAGCCTATACAGCTTGGAGTAAGACAACATGCATAAAGAGGATGATGTGGTCAAAATACTCATTTGCCTAATAATTCTGCACTCCCTGTAGGGAGCAGTTATATGGTGCAATAGGAGTTATAGGGAGCTGTTATATGGTGCAATAGGAGGAGTTATAGGGAGCTGTTATATGGTGCAATAGGAGGAGTTATAGGGAGCTGTTATATGGTGCAATAGGAGGAGTTATATGGAGGGTTATATGGTGCAATAGGAGGAGTTATAAGGAACTATTTTATGCTGCAATAGGAGGAGTTATAGGGAACTGTTATATGGTGCAATAGGAGGAGTTATAGGGAGCAGTTATATGGGCAATAGGAGGAGTTATAGGGAGCAGTTATATGGTGCAATAGGAGGAGTTATAGGGAGATGTTATATGGTGCAATAGGAGGAGTTATAGGGAGCAGTTATATTGTGCAATATGAAGAGTTATAGGGAGCTGTTATATGGGGCAATAGGAGGCGTTATAGGGAGCTGTTATATGGTGTAATAGGAGGAGTTATAGGGAGCTGTTATATGGTGCAATAGGAGGAGTTATAGGGAGCAGTTATATGGTGCAATAGGAGTTATAGGGAGCTGTTATATGGTGCAATAGGAGTTATAGGGAGCAGTTATATGTTGCAATAGGAGGAGTTATAGGGAGCTGTTATATCGTGCAATAGGAGGAGTTATAGGGAGCTGTTATATGATGTAATAGGAGGAGTTATAGGGAGCAGTTATATGGTGCAATAGGAGGAGTTATAGAGAGCAGTTATATGGTGCAATAGGAGGCGTTATAGGGAGCTGTTATATGGTGCAATAGGAGGTGTTATAGGGAGCAGTTATATGGTGCAATAGGAGGAGTTATAGGGAGCTGTTATATAATGCAATAGGAGGAGTTATAGGGAGATGTTATATGGTGCAATAGGAGGAGTTATAGGGAACAGTTATATGGTGCAATAGGAGGAGTTATAGGGAGCAGTTATATGGTGCAATAGGAGGAGTTATAGGGAGATGTTATATGGTGCAATAGGAGGAGTTATAGGGAACAGTTATATGGTGCAATAGGAGGAGTTATAGGGAGCAGTTATATGGTGCAATAGGAGGTGTTATAGGGAGCAGTTATAAGGTGCAATAGGAGGAGTTATAGGGAGCTGTTATATGGTGCAATAGGAGGAGTTATAGGGAGCAGTTATATGGTGCAATAGGAGGCATTATAGGGATCAGTTATATGGTGCAATAGGATGAGTTATAGGGAGCAGTTATATGGTGCAATAGGAGGAGTTATAGGGAGCTGTTATATGGTGCAATAGGAGTTATAGGAAGCTGTTATATGGTGCAATAGGAGTTATAGGGAGCTGTTATATGGTGCAATAGGAGGAGTTATAGGGAGTAGTTATATGGTGCAATAGGAGTTATAGGAAGCTGTTATATGGTGCAATAGGAGGAGTTATAGGGAGCTGTTATATGGTGTAATAGGAGGAGTTATAGGGAGATGTTATATGGTGTAATAGGAGGAGTTATAGGGAGCAGTTATATGGGGCAATAAGAGGAGTTATAGGGAGCTTTTATATGGTGCAATAGGAGTTATAAGGAACAGTTATATGGTGCAATAGGAGGAGTTATAGGGAGCAGTTATATGGTGCAATAGGAGGAGTTATAGGTAGCTGTTATATGGTGCAATAGGAGGAGTTATAGGGAACAGTTATATGGTGCAATAGGAGGAGTTATAGGGAGCAGTTATATGGTGCAATAGGAGGAGTTATAGGGAGCTGTTATATGGTGCAATAGGAGGAGTTATAGGGAACAGTTATATGGTACAATATGAGGAGTTATAGGGAGGTGTTATATGGTGTAATAGGAGGAGTTATAGGGAGGTGTTATATGGTGCAATAGGAGGAGTTATAGGGAGCAGTTATATGGTGCAATAGGAGGAGTTATAGGGAGCAGTTATATGGTGCAATAGGAGGAGTTATAGGGAGCTGTTATATAGTGCAATAGGAGGAGTTATAGGGAGCTGTTATATGGTGCAATAGGAGGAGTTATAGGGAGCAGTTATATGGTACAATAGGAGGAGTTATAGGGAGCAGTTATATGGTGCAATAGGAGGAGTTATAGGGAGCTGTTATATGGTGCAATAGGAGGTGTTATAGGGAGCAGTTATATGGTGCAATAGGAGGAGTTATAGGGAGCTGTTATATGGTGCAATAGGAGGAGTTATAGGGAACAGCTATATGGTGCAATATGAGGAGTTATAGGAAGCAGTTATATGGTGCAATAGGAGGTGTTATAGGGAGCAGTTATATGGTCCAATAGGAGGAGTTATAAGGAGCTGTTATATGGTGCAACAGGAGGAGTTATAGGGAGCTGCTATATGGTGCAATAGGAGGAGTTATAGGGAGCTGTTATATGGTGTAATAGGAGGAGTTATAGGGAGCAGTTATATGGTACAATAGGAGGAGTTATAGGGAACAGTTATATGGTGCAATAGGAGGAGTTATAGGGAGCTGCTATATGGTGTAATAGGAGGTGTTATAGGGAGCAGTTATATGGTGCAATAGGAGGAGTTATAGGGAACAGTTATATGGTGCAATAGGAGGAGTTATAGGGAGCAGTTATATGCGGCAATAGGAGGAGTTATAGGGAACAGTTATATGGTGCAATAGGAGGAGTTATAGGAAACAGTTATATGGTGCAATAGGAGGAGTTATAGTGAGCAGTTATATGGTGCAATAGGAGGAGTTATAGGGAGCTGTTATATGGTGCAATAGGAGGAGTTATAGGGAGCTGTTATATGGTGCAATAGGAGGAGTTATAGGGAGCAGTTATATGGTGCAATAGGAGTTATAGGGAGCTGTTATATGGTGCAATAGGAGTTATAGGGAGCAGTTATATGTTGCAATAGGAGGAGTTATAGGGAGCTGTTATATCGTGCAATAGGAGGAGTTATAGGGAGCTGTTATATGATGTAATAGGAGGAGTTATAGGGAGCAGTTATATGGTGCAATAGGAGGAGTTATAGGGAGCTGCTATATGGTGTAATAGGAGGTGTTATAGGGAGCAGTTATATGGTGCAATAGGAGGAGTTATAGGGAACAGTTATATGGTGCAATAGGAGGAGTTATAGGGAGCAGTTATATGCGGCAATAGGAGGAGTTATAGGGAACAGTTATATGGTGCAATAGGAGGAGTTATAGGAAACAGTTATATGGTGCAATAGGAGGAGTTATAGTGAGCAGTTATATGGTGCAATAGGAGGAGTTATAGGGAGCTGTTATATGGTGTAATAGGAGGAGTTATAGGGAGCTGTTATATGGTGCAATAGGAGGAGTTATAGGGAGCAGTTATATGGTGCAATAGGAGTTATAGGGAGCTGTTATATGGTGCAATTGGAGTTATAGGGAGCAGTTATATGTTGCAATAGGAGGAGTTATAGGGAGCTGTTATATCGTGCAATAGGAGGAGTTATAGGGAGCTGTTATATGATGTAATAGGAGGAGTTATAGGGAGCAGTTATATGGTGCAATAGGAGGAGTTATAGAGAGCAGTTATATGGTGCAATAGGAGGCGTTATAGGGAGCTGTTATATGGTGCAATAGGAGGTGTTATAGGGAGCAGTTATATGGTGCAATAGGAGGAGTTATAGGGAGCTGTTATATAATGCAATAGGAGGAGTTATAGGGAGATGTTATATGGTGCAATAGGAGGAGTTATAGGGAACAGTTATATGGTGCAATAGGAGGAGTTATAGGGAGCAGTTATATGGTGCAATAGGAGGTGTTATAGGGAGCAGTTATAAGGTGCAATAGGATGAGTTATAGGGAGCTGTTATATGGTGCAATAGGAGGAGTTATAGGGAGCAGTTATATGGTGCAATAGGAGGCATTATAGGGATCAGTTATATGGTGCAATAGGAGGAGTTATAGGGAGCAGTTATATGGTGCAATAGGAGGAGTTATAGGGAGCTGTTATATGGTGCAATAGGAGTTATAGGAAGCTGTTATATGGTGCAATAGGAGTTATAGGGAGCTGTTATATGGTGCAATAGGAGGAGTTATAGGGAGTAGTTATATGGTGCAATAGGAGTTATAGGAAGCTGTTATATGGTGCAATAGGAGGAGTTATAGGGAGCTGTTATATGGTGTAATAGGAGGAGTTATAGGGAGCAGTTATATGGTACAATAGGAGGAGTTATAGGGAGCAGTTATATGGTGCAATAGGAGGAGTTATAGGGAGCTGTTATATGGTGCAATAGGAGGTGTTATAGGGAGCAGTTATATGGTGCAATAGGAGGAGTTATAGGGAGCTGTTATATGGTGCAATAGGAGGAGTTATAGGGAGCAGCTATATGGTGCAATATGAGGAGTTATAGGAAGCAGTTATATGGTGCAATAGGAGGTGTTATAGGGAGCAGTTATATGGTCCAATAGGAGGAGTTATAAGGAGCTGTTATATGGTGCAACAGGAGGAGTTATAGGGAGCTGCTATATGGTGCAATAGGAGGAGTTATAGGGAGCTGTTATATGGTGTAATAGGAGGAGTTATAGGGAGCAGTTATATGGTACAATAGGAGGAGTTATAGGGAACAGTTATATGGTGCAATAGGAGGAGTTATAGGGAGCTGCTATATGGTGTAATAGGAGGTGTTATAGGGAGCAGTTATATGGTGCAATAGGAGGAGTTATAGGGAACAGTTATATGGTGCAATAGGAGGAGTTATAGGGAGCAGTTATATGCGGCAATAGGAGGAGTTATAGGGAACAGTTATATGGTGCAATAGGAGGAGTTATAGGAAACAGTTATATGGTGCAATAGGAGGAGTTATAGTGAGTAGTTATATGGTGCAATAGGAGGAGTTATAGGGAGCTGTTATATGGTGCAATAGGAGGAGTTATAGGGAGCTGTTATATGGTGCAATAGGAGGAGTTATAGGGAGCAGTTATATGGTGCAATAGGAGTTATAGGGAGCTGTTATATGGTGCAATAGGAGTTATAGGGAGCAGTTATATGTTGCAATAGGAGGAGTTATAGGGAGCTGTTATATCGTGCAATAGGAGGAGTTATAGGGAGCAGTTATATGTTGCAATAGGAGGAGTTATAGGGAGCTGTTATATCGTGCAATAGGAGGAGTTATAGGGAGCTGTTATATGATGTAATAGGAGGAGTTATAGGGAGCAGTTATATGATGCAATAGGAGGAGTTATAGGGAGCTGCTATATGGTGTAATAGGAGGTGTTATAGGGAGCAGTTATATGGTGCAATAGGAGGAGTTATAGGGAACAGTTATATGGTGCAATAGGAGGAGTTATAGGGAGCAGTTATATGCGGCAATAGGAGGAGTTATAGGGAACAGTTATATGGTGCAATAGGAGGAGTTATAGGAAACAGTTATATGGTGCAATAGGAGGAGTTATAGTGAGCAGTTATATGGTGCAATAGGAGGAGTTATAGGGAGCTGTTATATGGTGTAATAGGAGGAGTTATAGGGAGCTGTTATATGGTGCAATAGGAGGAGTTATAGGGAGCAGTTATATGGTGCAATAGGAGTTATAGGGAGCTGTTATATGGTGCAATAGGAGTTATAGGGAGCAGTTATATGTTGCAATAGGAGGAGTTATAGGGAGCTGTTATATCGTGCAATAGGAGGAGTTATAGGGAGCTGTTATATGATGTAATAGGAGGAGTTATAGGGAGCAGTTATATGGTGCAATAGGAGGAGTTATAGAGAGCAGTTATATGGTGCAATAGGAGGCGTTATAGGGAGCTGTTATATGGTGCAATAGGAGGTGTTATAGGGAGCAGTTATATGGTGCAATAGGAGGAGTTATAGGGAGCTGTTATATAATGCAATAGGAGGAGTTATAGGGAGATGTTATATGGTGCAATAGGAGGAGTTATAGGGAACAGTTATATGGTGCAATAGGAGGAGTTATAGGGAGCAGTTATATGGTGCAATAGGAGGTGTTATAGGGAGCAGTTATAAGGTGCAATAGGAGGAGTTATAGGGAGCTGTTATATGGTGCAATAGGAGGAGTTATAGGGAGCAGTTATATGGTGCAATAGGAGGCATTATAGGGATCAGTTATATGGTGCAATAGGAGGAGTTATAGGGAGCAGTTATATGGTGCAATAGGAGGAGTTATAGGGAGCTGTTATATGGTGCAATAGGAGTTATAGGAAGCTGTTATATGGTGCAATAGGAGTTATAGGGAGCTGTTATATGGTGCAATAGGAGGAGTTATAGGGAGTAGTTATATGGTGCAATAGGAGTTATAGGAAGCTGTTATATGGTGCAATAGGAGGAGTTATAGGGAGCTGTTATATGGTGTAATAGGAGGAGTTATAGGGAGATGTTATATGGTGTAATAGGAGGAGTTATAGGGAGCAGTTATATGGGGCAATAAGAGGAGTTATAGGGAGCTTTTATATGGTGCAATAGGAGTTATAAGGAACAGTTATATGGTGCAATAGGAGGAGTTATAGGGAGCAGTTATATGGTGCAATAGGAGGAATTATAGGTAGCTGTTATATGGTGCAATAGGAGGAGTTATAGGGAACAGTTATATGGTGCAATAGGAGGAGTTATAGGGAGCAGTTATATGGTGCAATAGGAGGAGTTATAGGGAGCTGTTATATGGTGCAATAGGAGGAGTTATAGGGAACAGTTATATGGTACAATATGAGGAGTTATAGGGAGGTGTTATATGGTGTAATAGGAGGAGTTATAGGGAGGTGTTATATGGTGCAATAGGAGGAGTTATAGGGAGCAGTTATATGGTGCAATAGGAGGAGTTATAGGGAGCTGTTATATAGTGCAATAGGAGGAGTTATAGGGAGCTGTTATATGGTGCAATAGGAGGAGTTATAGGGAGCAGTTATATGGTACAATAGGAGGAGTTATAGGGAGCAGTTATATGGTGCAATAGGAGGAGTTATAGGGAGCTGTTATATGGTGCAATAGGAGGTGTTATAGGGAGCAGTTATATGGTGCAATAGGAGGAGTTATAGGGAGCTGTTATATGGTGCAATAGGAGGAGTTATAGGGAACAGCTATATGGTGCAATATGAGGAGTTATAGGAAGCAGTTATATGGTGCAATAGGAGGTGTTATAGGGAGCAGTTATATGGTCCAATAGGAGGAGTTATAAGGAGCTGTTATATGGTGCAACAGGAGGAGTTATAGGGAGCTGCTATATGGTGCAATAGGAGGAGTTATAGGGAGCTGTTATATGGTGTAATAGGAGGAGTTATAGGGAGCAGTTATATGGTACAATAGGAGGAGTTATAGGGAACAGTTATATGGTGCAATAGGAGGAGTTATAGGGAGCTGCTATATGGTGTAATAGGAGGTGTTATAGGGAGCAGTTATATGGTGCAATAGGAGGAGTTATAGGGAACAGTTATATGGTGCAATAGGAGGAGTTATAGGGAGCAGTTATATGCGGCAATAGGAGGAGTTATAGGGAACAGTTATATGGTGCAATAGGAGGAGTTATAGGAAACAGTTATATGGTGCAATAGGAGGAGTTATAGTGAGCAGTTATATGGTGCAATAGAAGGAGTTATAGGGAGCTGTTATATGGTGCAATAGGAGGAGTTATAGGGAGCTGTTATATGGTGCAATAGGAGGAGTTATAGGGAGCAGTTATATGGTGCAATAGGAGTTATAGGGAGCTGTTATATGGTGCAATAGGAGTTATAGGGAGCAGTTATATGTTGCAATAGGAGGAGTTATAGGGAGCAGTTATATGTTGCAATAGGAGGAGTTATAGGGAGCTGTTATATCGTGCAATAGGAGGAGTTATAGGGAGCTGTTATATGATGTAATAGGAGGAGTTATAGGGAGCAGTTATATGGTGCAATAGGAGGAGTTATAGGGAGCTGCTATATGGTGTAATAGGAGGTGTTATAGGGAGCAGTTATATGGTGCAATAGGAGGAGTTATAGGGAACAGTTATATGGTGCAATAGGAGGAGTTATAGGGAGCAGTTATATGCGGCAATAGGAGGAGTTATAGGGAACAGTTATATGGTGCAATAGGAGGAGTTATAGGAAACAGTTATATGGTGCAATAGGAGGAGTTATAGTGAGCAGTTATATGGTGCAATAGGAGGAGTTATAGGGAGCTGTTATATGGTGTAATAGGAGGAGTTATAGGGAGCTGTTATATGGTGCAATAGGAGGAGTTATAGGGAGCAGTTATATGGTGCAATAGGAGTTATAGGGAGCTGTTATATGGTGCAATAGGAGTTATAGGGAGCAGTTATATGTTGCAATAGGAGGAGTTATAGGGAGCTGTTATATCGTGCAATAGGAGGAGTTATAGGGAGCTGTTATATGATGTAATAGGAGGAGTTATAGGGAGCAGTTATATGGTGCAATAGGAGGAGTTATAGAGAGCAGTTATATGGTGCAATAGGAGGCGTTATAGGGAGCTGTTATATGGTGCAATAGGAGGTGTTATAGGGAGCAGTTATATGGTGCAATAGGAGGAGTTATAGGGAGCTGTTATATAATGCAATAGGAGGAGTTATAGGGAGATGTTATATGGTGCAAGAGGAGGAGTTATAGGGAACAGTTATATGGTGCAATAGGAGGAGTTATAGGGAGCAGTTATATGGTGCAATAGGAGGTGTTATAGGGAGCAGTTATAAGGTGCAATAGGAGGAGTTATAGGGAGCTGTTATATGGTGCAATAGGAGGAGTTATAGGGAGCAGTTATATGGTGCAATAGGAGGCATTATAGGGATCAGTTATATGGTGCAATAGGAGGAGTTATAGGGAGCAGTTATATGGTGCAATAGGAGGAGTTATAGGGAGCTGTTATATGGTGCAATAGGAGTTATAGGAAGCTGTTATATGGTGCAATAGGAGTTATAGGGAGCTGTTATATGGTGCAATAGGAGGAGTTATAGGGAGTAGTTATATGGTGCAATAGGAGTTATAGGAAGCTGTTATATGGTGCAATAGGAGGAGTTATAGGGAGCTGTTATATGGTGTAATAGGAGGAGTTATAGGGAGATGTTATATGGTGTAATAGGAGGAGTTATAGGGAGCTGTTATATGGGGCAATAAGAGGAGTTATAGGGAGCTTTTATATGGTGCAATAGGAGTTATAAGGAACAGTTATATGGTGCAATAGGAGGAGTTATAGGGAGCAGTTATATGGTGCAATAGGAGGAGTTATAGGTAGCTGTTATATGGTGCAATAGGAGGAGTTATAGGGAGCAGTTATATGGTGCAATAGGAGGAGTTATAGGGAGCAGTTATATGGTGCAATAGGAGGAGTTATAGGGAGCTGTTATATGGTGCAATAGGAGGAGTTATAGGGAACAGTTATATGGTACAATATGAGGAGTTATACGGAGGTGTTATATGGTGTAATAGGAGGAGTTATAGGGAGGTGTTATATGGTGCAATAGAAGGAGTTATAGGGAGCAGTTATATGGTGCAATAGGAGGAGTTATAGGGAGCTGTTATATAGTGCAATAGGAGGAGTTATAGGGAGCTGTTATATGGTGCAATAGGAGAAGTTATAGGGAGCAGTTATATGGTACAATAGGAGGAGTTATAGGGAGCAGTTATATGGTGCAATAGGAGGAGTTATAGGGAGCTGTTATATGGTGCAATAGGAGGTGTTATAGGGAGCAGTTATATGGTGCAATAGGAGGAGTTATAGGGAGCTGTTATATGGTGCAATAGGAGGAGTTATAGGGAACAGCTATATGGTGCAATATGAGGAGTTATAGGAAGCAGTTATATGGTGCAATAGGAGGTGTTATAGGGAGCAGTTATAAGGTCCAATAGGAGGAGTTATAAGGAGCTGTTATATGGTGCAACAGGAGGAGTTATAGGGAGCTGCTATATGGTGCAATAGGAGGAGTTATAGGGAGCTGTTATATGGTGTAATAGGAGGAGTTATAGGGAGCAGTTATATGGTACAATAGGAGGAGTTATAGGGAACAGTTATATAGTGCAATAGGAGGAGTTATAGGGAGCTGCTATATGGTGTAATAGGAGGTGTTATAGGGAGCAGTTATATGGTGCAATAGGAGGAGTTATAGGGAACAGTTATATGGTGCAATAGGAGGAGTTATAGGGAGCAGTTATATGCGGCAATAGGAGGAGTTATAGGGAACAGTTATATGGTGCAATAGGAGGAGTTATAGGAAACAGTTATATGGTGCAATAGGAGGAGTTATAGTGAGCAGTTATATGGTGCAATAGGAGGAGTTATAGGGAGCTGTTATATGGTGCAATAGGAGGAGTTATATGGAGCTGTTATATGGTGCAATAGGAGGAGTTATAGGGAGCTGTTATATGGTGCAATAGGAGGAGTTATAGGGAGCAGTTATATGGTGCAATAGGAGGAGTTATATGGTGCAACAGTAGGAGTTATAGGGAGCAGTTATATGGTGCAATAGGAGGAGTTATAGGGAGCTGTTATATTTTGCAATAGGAGGAGTTATAGGGAGCTGTTATATGGTGCAATAGGAGGAGTTATAGAGAGCTGTTATATGGTGCAATAGGAGGAGTTATAGGGAGCTGTTATATGGTGCAATAGGAGGAGTTATAGGGAGCTGTTATATGGTGCAATAGGGGGAGTTATAGGGAGCTGTTATATGGTGCAATAGGGGGAGTTATAGGGAGCAGTTATATGGTGCAATAGGAGGAGTTATAGGGAGCAGTTATATGGTACAATAGGAGGAGTTATAGGGAGCTGTTATATGGTGCAATAGTAGGAGTTATAGGGAGCTGTTATATGGTGCAATAGGAGGAGTTATAGGGAGCTGTTATATGGTGCAATAGTAGGAGTTATAGGGAGCTGTTATATGGTGCAATAGGAGGGGTTATTGGGAGCAGTTATATGGTGCAATAGGAGGAGTTATAGGGAGCAGTTATATGGTGCAATAGGAGGAGTTATAGGGAGCAGTTATATGGTGCAATAGGAGGAGTTATAGGGAGCAGTTATATGGTGCAATAGGAGGAGTTATAGGGAGCAGTTATATGGTGTAATAGGAGGAGTTATAAGGAGCTTTTATATGGTGCAATAGGAGGAGTTATAGGGAGCAGTTATATGGTGCAATAGGAGGAGTTATAGGGAGCAGTTATATGGTGTAATAGGAGGAGTTATAGGGAGCAGTTATATGGTGCAATAGGAGGAGTTATAGGGAGCAGTTATATGGTGCAATAGGAGCAGTTATAGGGAGCAGTTATATGGTGCAATAGGAGGAGTTATAGGGAGCAGTTATATGGTGCAATAGGAGGAGTTATAGGGAGCAGTTATATGGTGCAATAGGAGGAGTTATAGGGAGCTGTTATATGGTGCAATAGGAGGAGTTATAGGAACAGTTATATGGTGCAATAGGAGGCGTTATAGGGAGCTGTTATATGGTGTAATAGGAGGAGTTATAGGGAGCAGTTATATGGTGCAATAGGAGGAGTTATAGGGAACAGTTATATGGTGCAATAGGAGGAGTTATAGGGAGCGGTTATATGGTGCAATAGGAGCAGTTATAGGGAGCAGTTATATGGTGCAATAGGAGGAGTTATAGGGAGCAGTTATATGGTGCAACAGTAGGAGTTATAGGGAGCAGTTATATGGTGTAATAGGAGGAGTTATAGGGAGCAGTTATATGGTGCAATAGGAGGAGTTATAAGGAGCAGTTATATGGTGCAATAGGAGGAGTTATAGGAACAGTTATATGGTGCAATAGGAGGAGTTATAGGGAGCAGTTATATGGTGCAATAGGAGGAGTTATAAGGAGCAGTTATATGGTGCAATAGGAGGAGTTATAGGGAGCAGTTATATGGTGCAACAGTAGGAGTTATAGGGAGCAGTTATATGGTGTAATAGGAGGAGTTATAGGGAGCAGTTATATGGTGCAATAGGAGGAGTTATAAGGAGCAGTTATATGGTGCAATAGGAGGAGTTATAGGAACAGTTATATGGTGCAATAGGAGGAGTTATAGGGAGCAGTTATATGGTGCAATAGGAGGAGTTATAAGGAGCAGTTATATGGTGCAATAGGAGGAGTTATAGGGAGCAGTTATATGGTGCAACAGTAGGAGTTATAGGGAGCAGTTATATGGTGTAATAGGAGGAGTTATAGGTAGCAGTTATATGGTGCAATAGGAGGAGTTATAGGGAGCAGTTATATGGTGCAATAGGAGGAGTTATAAGGAGCAGTTATATGGTGCAATAGGAGGAGTTATAAGGAGCAGTTATATGGTGCAATAGGAGGAGTTATAAGGAGCAGTTATATGGTGCAATAGGAGGAGTTATAGGAACAGTTATATGGTGCAATAGGAGGAGTTATAGGGAGCAGTTATATGGTGCAATAGGAGGAGTTATAAGGAGCATTTATATGGTGCAATAGGAGGAGTTATAGGGAGCAGTTATATGGTGCAACAGTAGGAGTTATAGGGAGCAGTTATATGGTGTAATAGGAGGAGTTATAGGGAGCAGTTATATGGTGCAATAGGAGGAGTTATAGGGAGCAGTTATATGGTGCAATAGGAGGAGTTATAGGAACAGTTATATGGTGCAATAGGAGGAGTTATAGGGAGCAGTTATATGGTGCAATAGGAGGAGTTATAGGGAGCAGTTATATGGTGCAATAGGAGGAGTTATAGGGAGCAGTTATATGGTGCAATAGGAGGAGTTATAGGGAGCAGTTATATGGTGCAATAGGATGTGTTATAGGGAGCTGTTATATGGTGCAATAGGAGGAGTTATAGGGAGCAGTTATATGGTGTAATAGGAGGAGTTATAGGGAGCAGTTATATGGTGCAATAGGAGCAGTTATAGGGAGCAGTTATATGGTGCAATAGGAGGGGTTATAGGAACAGTTATATGGTGCAATAGGAGCAGTTATAGGGAGCAGTTATATGGTGTAATAGGAGGAGTTATAGGGAGCAGTTATATGGTGCAATAGGAGCAGTTATAGGGAGCAGTTATATGGTGCAATAGGAGCAGTTATAGGGAGCAGTTATATGGTGCAATAGGAGCAGTTATAGGGAGCAGTTATATGGTGCAATAGGAGCAGTTATAGGGAGCAGTTATATGGTGCAATAGGAGGAGTTATAGGAAGCTGTTATATGGTGCAATAGGAGGAGTTATAGGAAGCTGTTATATGGTGCAATAGGAGCAGTTATAGGGAGCTGTTATATGGTGTAATAGGAGGAGTTATAGGGAGCTGTTATATGGTGCAATAGGAGGAGTTATAGGGAGCTGTTATATGGAGCAATAGGAGGAGTTATAGGGAGCTGTTATATGGTGCAATAGGAGGAGTTATAGGGAGCTGTTATATGGAGCAATAGGAGGAGTTATAGGGAGCAGTTATATGGTGCAATAGGAGGAGTTATAGGGAGCAGTTATATGGTGCAATAGGAGGAGTTATAGGAAGCTGTTATATGGTGCAATAGGAGGAGTTATAGGAAGCTGTTATATGGTGCAATAGGAGGTGTTATAGGGAGCAGTTATATGGTGCAACAGTAGGAGTTATAGGGAGCAGTTATATGGTGCAATAGGAGGAGTTATAGGGAGCAGTTATATGGTGCAATAGGAGGAGTTATAGGGAGCAGTTATATGGTGCAATAGGATGTGTTATAGGGAGCTGTTATATGGTGCAATAGGAGGAGTTATAGGGAGCAGTTATATGGTGCAATAGGAGGAGTTATAGGGAGCAGTTATATGGTGCAATAGGAGGAGTTATAGGGAGCAGTTATATGGTGCAATAGGATGTGTTATAGGGAGCTGTTATATGGTGCAATAGGAGGAGTTATAGGGAGCAGTTATATGGTGCAATAGGAGGAGTTATAGGGAGCAGTTATATGGTGCAATAGGATGTGTTATAGGGAGCTGTTATATGGTGCAATAGGAGGAGTTATAGGGAGCAGTTATATGGTGCAATAGGAGGAGTTATAGGGAGCAGTTATATGGTGCAATAGGAGGAGTTATAGGGAGCTGTTATATGGTGCAATAGGAGGAGTTATAGGGAGCAGTTATATGGTGCAATAGGAGGAGTTATAGGGAGCAGTTATATGGTGCAATAGGAGGAGTTATAGGGAGCTGTTATATGGTGCAATAGGAGGAGTTATAAGGAGCTGTTATATGGTGCAATAGGAGGAGTTATAGGGAGCAGTTATATGGTGCAATAGGAGGAGTTATAGGGAGCTGTTATATGGTGCAATAGGAGGAGTTATAGGGAGCAGTTATATGGTGCAATAGGAGGAGTTATAGGGAGCTGTTATATGGTGCAATAGGAGGAGTTATAGGGAGCAGTTATATGGTGCAATAGGAGGAGTTATAGGGAGCAGTTATATGGTGCAATAGGAGGAGTTATAGGGAGCTGTTATATGGTGCAATAGGAGGAGTTATAAGGAGCTGTTATATGGTGCAATAGGAGGAGTTATATGGTGCAATAGGAGGAGTTATAAGGAGCTGTTATATGGTGCAATATGAGCAGTTATATGGTGCAATAGGAGGAGTTATAAGGAGCTGTTATATGGTGCAATATGAGTTATAGGGAGCTGTTATATGGTGCAATAGGCAAAGTTATAGGGCACAGTTATATGGTGCAATAGGAGGTGTTATAGGGAGCAGTTATATGGTGCAATAGGAGGAGTTATAAGGAGCAGTTATATGGTGCAATAGGGGGAGTTATAGGGAGCAGTTATATGGTGCAATAGGAGGAGTTATAGGGAGCTGTTATATGGTGCAATAGGGGGAGTTAGAGAGAGCAGTGATATAGTGCAATAGGAGGAGTTATAGGGAGCTGTTATATGGTGCAATAGGAGGAGTTATAGGGAGCGGTTATATGGTACAATAGGAGGAGTTATAGGGAGCAGTTATATGGTGCAATAGGAGGAGTTATAGGGAGCAGTTATATGGTGCAATAGGAGGAGTTATATGGTGCAACAGTAGGAGTTATAGGGAGCAGTTATATGGTGCAATAGGAGGAGTTATATGGTGCAACAGTAGGAGTTATAGGGAGCAGTTATATGGTGCAATAGGAGCAGTTATAGGGAGCTGTTATATGGTGCAATAGGAGGAGTTATAAGGAGAAGTTATATGGTGCAATAGGAGGAGTTATAAGGAGCAGTTATATGGTGCAATAGGAGGAGTTATAGGGAGCAGTTATATGGTGCAATAGGAGCAGTTATAGGGAGCTGTTATATGGTGCAATAGGAGGAGTTATAAGGAGCAGTTATATGGTGCAATAGGAGGAGTTATAAGGAGCAGTTATATGGTGCAATAGGAGGAGTTATAGGGAGATGTTATATGGTGCAATAGGAGGAGTTATAGGGGGCTGTTATATGGTGCAATAGGAGGAGTTATAAGGAGCAGTTATATGGTGCAATAGGAGGAGTTATAAGGAGCAGTTATATGGTGCAATAGGAGGAGTTATAGGGAACAGTTATATGGTGCAATAGGAGGAGTTATAGGGAGCTGTTATATGGTGCAATAGGAGTTATAGGGAGGGTTATATGGTGCAACAGTAGGAGTTATAGGGAGCAGTTATATGGTGCAATAGGAGGAGTTATAGGGAACAGTTATATGGTGCAATAGGAGGAGTTATAGGGAACAGTTATATGGTGCAATAGGAGGAGTTATAGGGAGCAGTTATATGGTGCAATAGGAGCAGTTATAGGGAGCTGTTATATGGTGCAATAGGAGGAGTTATAAGGAGCAGTTATATGGTGCAATAGGAGGAGTTATAAGGAGCAGTTATATGGTGCAATAGGAGGAGTTATAGGGAGATGTTATATGGTGCAATAGGAGGAGTTATAGGGAGCTGTTATATGGTGCAATAGGAGGAGTTATAAGGAGCAGTTATATGGTGCAATAGGAGGAGTTATAAGGAGCAGTTATATGGTGCAATAGGAGGAGTTATAGGGAGATGTTATATGGTGCAATAGGAGGAGTTATAGGGAGCTGTTATATGGTGCAATAGGAGGAGTTATAGGGAACAGTTATATGGTGCAATAGGAGGGGTTATAGGGAACAGTTATATGGTGCAATAGGGGGAGTTATAGGGAACAGTTATATGGTGCAATAGGAGGAGTTATAGGGAGCAGTTATATGGTGCAATAGGAGCAGTTATAGGGAGCTGTTATATGGTGCAATAGGAGGAGTTATAAGGAGCAGTTATATGGTGCAATAGGAGGAGTTATAAGGAGCAGTTATATGGTGCAATAGGAGGAGTTATAGGGAGATGTTATATGGTGCAATAGGAGGAGTTATAGGGAGCTGTTATATGGTGCAATAGGAGGAGTTATAAGGAGCAGTTATATGGTGCAATAGGAGGAGTTATAAGGAGCAGTTATATGGTGCAATAGGAGGAGTTATAGGGAGATGTTATATGGTGCAATAGGAGGAGTTATAGGGAGCTGTTATATGGTGCAATAGGAGGAGTTATAGGGAACAGTTATATGGTGCAATAGGAGCAGTTATAGGGAGCTGTTATATGGTGCAATAGGAGGGGTTATAGGGAACAGTTATATGGTGCAATAGGAGGAGTTATAGGGAGCTGTTATATGATGCAATAGGAGGGGTTATAGGGAGCTGTTATATGGTGTAATAGGAGGAGTTATAGAGAGCAGTTATATGGTGCAATAGGAGGAGTTATAGGGAGCAGTTATATGGTGCAATAGGAGGAGTTATAGGGAACAGTTATATGGTGCAATAGGAGGGGTTATAGGGAACAGTTATATGGTGCAATAGGGGGAGTTAGAGAGAGCAGTGATATAGTGCAATAGGGGGAGTTATAGGGAGCTGTTATATGATGCAATAGGAGGGGTTATAGGGAGCTGTTATATGGTGCAATAGGAGGGGTTATAGGGAACAGTTATATGGTGCAATAGGAGGAGTTATAGGGAGCTGTTATATGGTGCAATAGGAGGAGTTATAGGGCACAGTTATATGGTGCAATAGGAGGAGTTATAGGGAGCAGTTATATGGTGCAATAGGGGGAGTTATAGGGAGCTGTTATATGGTGCAATAGGGGGAGTTATAGGGAGCAGTTATATGGTGTAATAGGAGGAGTTATAGGGAGCAGTTATATGGTGCAATAGGAGTTATAGGGAGCAGTTATATGCTGTAATAGGAGGAGTTATAGGGAGCTGTTATATGGTGCAATAGGAGGTGTTATAGGAACAGTTATATGGTGCAATAGGAGGTGTTATAGGGAGCTGTTATATGGTGCAATAGGGGGAGTTATAGGGAGCAGTGATATAGTGCAATAGGGGGAGTTATAGGGAGCAGTGATATAGTGCAATAGGAGGCGTTATAGGGAGCTGTTATATGGTGCAATAGGTTGTGTTATAGGAACAGTTATATGGTGCAATAGGAGGTGTTATAGGGAGTTGTTATATGGTGCAATAGGGGGAGTTATAGGGAGCAGTGATATAGTGCAATAGGAGGCGTTATAGGGAGCTGTTATATGGTGCAATAGGAGGAGTTATAGGGAGCAGTTATATGGTTCAATAGGAGGAGTTATAGGGAGCAGTTATATGGTGCAATAGGGAGAGTTATAGGGAGCGGATATATGGTGCAATAGGAGGAGTTATAGGAAGCAGTTATATGGTGTAATCGGAGGAGTTATAGGGGGCGGTTATATGGTGCAATAGGAGTAGTTATAGGGAGCAGTTATATGGTGCAATAGGAGGAGTTATAGGGAACAGCTATATGGTGCAATAGGAGGAGTTATAGGGAGCTGTTATATGGGGAAAAAGGAGGAGTTATAGGGAGCTGTTATATTGTGCAATAGGAGGAGTTATAGGGAGCAGTTATATGGTTTAATAGGAGGAGTTATAGGGAGCTGTTATATATGGTGCAATAGGAGGAGCTATAGGGAGCTGTTACCTGGTGCAATAGGAGGAGTTATGGGGAGCTGTTATATGGTGCAATAGGAGGAGTTATAGGGAGCAGTTATATGGGGAAAAAGGAGGAGTTATATGGAGCTGTAGTATGATGCAATAGTAGGAGTAATAGGGAGCAGTTATATGGTGTAATAGGAGGAGTTATAGGGTGCTGTTTTATGGTGCAATAGGAGAAGTTATAGGGAGCTGTTATATGGTGCAATAGGAGGAGTTATAGGGAGCAGTTATATGATGCAATAGGAGGAGTTATAGGGAGCAGTTATATGGTGTAATAGGAGGAGTTATAGGGAGCAGTTATATGGTGCAATAGGAGGATTTATAGGGAGCTGTTATATGGTGCAATAGGAGAAGTTATAGGGAGCTGTTATATGGTGCAATAGGAGGAGTTATAGGGAGCAGTTATATGATGCAATAGGAGGAGTTATAGGGAGCAGTTATATGGTGTAATAGGAGGAGTTATAGGGAGCAGCTATATGGTGCAATAGGAGGAGTTATAGGAAGCTGTTATATGGTGCAATAGGAGGAGTTTTAGAGAGCAGTTATATGGTGCAATTGAAGGAGTTATAGGGAGCAGTTATATGGTGTAATAGGAGGAGTTATAGGGAACAGTTATATGGTGCAATATGAGGAGTTATAGGGAGCAGTTATATGGTACAATAGGAGGAGTTATAGGGAGCAGTTATATAGTGCAATAGGAGGAGTTATAGGGAGCAGTTATATAGTGCAATAGGAGGAGTTATAGGGAGCAGTTATATGGTGTAATAGGAGGAGTTATAGGGAGCTGTTATATGGTG
This sequence comes from Bombina bombina, assembly GCF_027579735.1. Lineage (NCBI taxonomy): Eukaryota > Metazoa > Chordata > Amphibia > Anura > Bombinatoridae > Bombina > Bombina bombina. Next base: position 93,796,913 of record NC_069505.1, on the reverse strand, counting down.
TAAGAGGAGTTATAGGGAGCAGTTATATGGTGCAATAGGAGGAGTTATAGGGAGCAGTTATATGGTGCAATAGGAGGAGTTATAGGGAGCAGTTATATAGTGCAATAGGAGGAGTTATAGGGAGCAGTTATATGGTGTAATAGGAGGAGTTATAGGGAGCTGTTTTATGGTGCAATATGAGGGGTTATAGGCAGAAGTTATATGGGTTAGTAAATGTATTTATTTTTCATTGTAATGTTCCAGTTCATTGATTGTTGCAGTTATATGAAGCACAGTGAGGAATTCTAGTGAATAAGTATATGGTCTCAAGAGGAATAGGTATGAGTAGCAGTGAGAGTGTAATATAACAAGTTATGGTGGGAGGTAATGGGGGCGTAAGGGTCAGCTTTATAGGGCAATATCGATTATAAGTAGCAGCTATATGAAGTAGAAGCATTTTAGGAATCTATATTGAAATATAAAGAGTGATAAAAGATTATTTGGAAAAGTTATTTTTGATTTGAGGGGCATCATTACTGGGTAACTTGATGTGGGTCATTTCCCCATACATGTGTGGTGTAACAAACAGCTGTTCTACAGCAGAGGAAACTGCTGCTCCAGCTTCCTCCTCTGAGAGTTTTTATAAGAAAACAACCTTAATTAGGGGTCAGAGACAGGTTTTCTGTGACTGCCAGAGAGGTACCGTAATGTGGATAACATAAGAAAGAGCTTAATAACAGATGTTGTCTGGTTTAAAGAGATCAGGTTTGCGTGTGTTTGTGTGTGTGTGTGTCTGTATGTCTTTGTATGTGTCTGTATATGTCTGTGTGTATGTATGTATGTGTCTGTATATGTCTGTGTATGTATGTATGTATGTGTCTGTATATGTCTGTGTATGTATGTATGTGTCTGTATATGTCTGTGTGTGTATGTATGTATGTGTCTGTATATGTCTGTGTGTGTATGTATGTATGTGTCTGTATATGTCTGTGTGTATGTATGTATGTGTCTGTATATGTCTGTGTGTATGTATGTATGTGTCTGTATATGTCTGTGTGTATGTATGTATGTGTCTGTATATGTCTGTGTATGTATGTATGTGTCTGTATATGTCTGTGTGTGTATGTATGTATATGTCTGTATATGTCTGTGTGTATGTATGTATGTGTCTGTATATGTCTGTGTGTATGTATGTATGTGTCTGTATATGTCTGTGTGTATGTATGTATGTATGTGTCTGTATATGTCTGTGTGTATGTATGTATGTGTCTGTATTTGTCTGTGTGTGTATGTATGTGTCTGTATATGTCTGTGTGTATGTATGTATGTGTCTGTATATGTGTATGTATGAATGTGTGTATGTATGTATGTGTCTGTATATGTCTGTGTGTATGTATGTATGTGTCTGTATTTGTCTGTGTGTGTATGTATGTGTCTGTATATGTCTGTGTGTATGTATGTATGTGTCTGTATATGTGTATGTGTCTGTATATGTCTGTGTGTATGTATGAATGTGTGTATGTATGTATGTGTCTGTATATGTCTGTGTGTATGTATGTATGTGTCTGTATATGTCTGTGTGTATGTATGTGTCTGTATATGTCTGTGTGTGTATGTATGTATGTGTCTGTATATGTCTGTGTGTGTATGTATGTATGTGTCTGTATATGTCTGTGTGTATGTATGTATGTGTGTGTATGTATGTATGTATGTGTCTGTATATGTCTGTGTGTATGTATGTATGTGTCTGTATATGTCTGTGTGTGTATGTATGTATGTGTCTGTATATGTCTGTGTGTGTATGTATGTATATGTCTGTATATGTCTGTGTGTATGTATGTATGTGTCTGTATATGTCTGTGTGTATGTATGTATGTGTCTGTATATGTCTGTGTGTATGTATGTATGTATGTGTCTGTATATGTCTGTGTGTATGTATGTATGTGTCTGTATGTGTCTGTATATGTCTGTGTGTATGTATGTATGTGTCTGTATTTGTCTGTGTGTGTATGTATGTGTCTGTATATGTCTGTGTGTATGTATGTATGTGTCTGTATATGTGTATGTGTCTGTATATGTCTGTGTGTATGTATGAATGTGTGTATGTATGTATGTGTCTGTATATGTCTGTGTGTATGTATGTGTCTGTATATGTCTGTGTGTATGTATGTATGTGTCTGTATATGTGTATGTATGAATGTGTGTATGTATGTATGTGTCTGTATATGTCTGTGTGTATGTATGTATGTGTGTGTATGTATGTATGTGTCTGTATATGTCTGTGTGTATGTATGTATGTGTCTGTATATGTCTGTGTGTGTATGTATGTATGTGTCTGTATATGTCTGTGTGTGTATTTATGTATGTCTGTGTGTATGTATGTATGTGTCTGTGTGTGTATGTATGTATGTCTCTGTATATGTCTGTGTGTATGTATGTATGTGTCTGTATATGTCTGTGTGTATGTATGTATGTATGTGTCTGTATATGTCTGTGTGTATGTATGTATGTGTCTGTATATGTCTGTGTGTATGTATGTGTCTGTATATGTCTGTGTATGTCTGTGTGTGTCTGTATATGTATGTATGTGTCTGTATGTGTCTGTATGTGTATGTATGTATGTGTCTGTATGTGTATGTATGTGTATGTATATACAGTATCTCACAAAAGTGAGTACACCCTACACATTTTTGTAAATATTTTATTATATCTTTTCATGTGACAACACTGAAGAAATGACACTTTGCTACAATGTAAAGTAGTTAATGTACAGCCTGTATAACAGAGTAAATTTGCTGTCCCCTCAAAATAACTCAAGACACAGCCATTAATGTCTAAACCGTTGGCAACAAAAGTGAGTACACCCCTAAGTGGAAATGTCCAAAGTGTCAATATTTTGTGTGGCCACCATTATTTTCCAGCACTGCCTTAACCCTCTTGGGCATGGAGTTCACCAGAGCTTCACAGGTTGCCACTGGAGTCCTCCTCCATGACGACATCACAGAGCTGGTGGATGTTAGAGACCTTGTGCTGCCCCACCTTCCAGTTGATGATGCCCCACAGATGCTCAATAGGGTTTAGGTCTTGAGACATGCTTGGCCAGTCCATCACCTTTACCCTCAGCTTCTTTAGCAAGGCGGTGTGTTTGGGGTTGTTATCATGTTGGAATACTGCCCTGCGGCCCAGTCTCCAAAGGGAGGAAATTATGCTCTGCTTTAGTATGTCACAGTACATGTTGGCATTCATGGTTCCCTCAATGAACTGTAGCTCCCCAGTACCGGCAGCACTAATGCCGGCCCAGGCCATGACATTCCCACCACCATGCTTGACTGTAGGCAAGACACACTTGTCTTTGTACTCCTCACCGGGTTGCCGCTACACACGCTTGACACCATCTGAACCAAATAAGTTTATCTTGGTCTCATCGGACCACAGGAGATGGTTCCAGTAATCCATGTCCTTAGTCTGCTTGTCCTCAGCAAACTGTTTGCAGGCTTTTGTGTGCATCATCTTTAGAAGAGGCTTCCTTCTGGGACGACAGCAATGCGGACCAATTTGATGCATGGTGTGGCGTATGGTCTGAGCACTGACAGTCTGACCCCCCCACTCCTTCAACCTCTGCAGCAATGCTGGCAGCACTCATACGTCTATTTCCCAAAGACAACCTCTGGATATGACGCTGAGCACGTGCACTCAACTTCTTTGGTCGACCATGGCAAGGCCTGTTCTGAGTGGAACCTGTCCTGTGAAACAGTTGTATGGTCTTGCCCACCATGCTTCAGTTTCAGGGTCTTGGCAATCTTCTTATAGCCTAGGCCATCTTTATATAGAGCAACAATTTTTTTTTCCAGATCCTCAGAGAGTTCTTTGCCATGAGGTGCTATGTTGAACTTCCAGTGACCAGTATGAGATAGTGTGAGAGCGATAACACCAAATTAAACACACTTGCTCCCCATTCACACCTGAGACCTTGTAACACTGAGTCACATGACACCAGGGAGGGAAAATGGCTAATTGGGCCCAATTTGGACATTTCCACTTAGGGGTCTACTCACTTTTGTTGCCAACCGTTTAGACATTAATGGCTGTGTATTGAGTTATTCTGAGGGGACATCAAATTTAAACTGTTATACAGGCTAAGTGTCATTCTTCAGTGTTGTCACATGAAAAGATATAATAAAATATTTAGAAAAATGTGAGGGGTGTACTCACTTTTGTGAGATGCTGTATATATGTATGTATGTGTGTGTATGTTTGTATGTATGTGTGTCTGTGTACACTATTTAAAGGGGCATTTTAATGCAACAATAAAATGTTTTAAGATTCTTTTATTTTTGCATTATAATGTCTTTTTACACTTGTTGATTTTTTTTCTATTTCTCCATCAAAGAAAGAAATATGATTCGGTTTTGTGCTTCTATTAAAGGTGCAGTAAACACCTTATAATTGAAAGGGATTATAAACAGGGCCAGTGCAAGGATTATTGGCTACACAGGCAAAGACACTTTTTACCCCCCACCCCCCCTTAAATGGTCAAGTGATGTGTTAAGCAGTGATAGATAATTCTTGACTGTTTATATGATTTATTATAACTATAATGTTTAACATACCAAAGTGGTGGCTTTGCATAGTATAGCAAATCAGTGGTGGTTCTGCATAATTAACCGTGGTGACTAAATAAAACACACAAACCTGGAGGCAGGATGACATTTTTTATTTTTTTATACCATTATACCTAGACTAATACTAGCATGTCTAACAGGAACATTTACCAAGCTGCAGAGAACCTGCCCACCTGCAATCACATCTCGGCAAAATTTTAGACGGCAGAAGAGCTCTGTTATTCATTCTGGCCCCGTGCTCTTGGACAACCAATTGTGTGAGAGCAGAGCCTGTCAGTCACCTCAAACAAATGAGTTTAAGGTGATTTATCTCTGCTGCCTACGATAAGTAAGAAGCAGAAATTGATTCTTAAAGGGACAATCAAGTCATAATTAAGCTTTCATGATTCAGATAGGGCATGCAACTTTAAAAAAAAAAACTTCCAATTTAGTTTTATTATTAACTTTGCTTTGTTCTCTTTGTATTCTTTGTTGAATTCTAAACCTACGTAGGCTCATATGCTAATTTCTAAGCCCTTGAAGTCAGCCTCTTATCTCAGTGAATATTATCAGCTTTTCACAGGCAGACAGTGCTAGTTCATGTGTGTCATATAGATAACGTGCTCACTCTTGGAGAGTTATTCATGAGTCAGCACTATCTGGCTTAAATGCAAGTTTGTAAAAAGCAGTGAGACAAGGGGACAGTCTGGAGAGACTTAGATTCAAGGTAAATACAGAGGTAAAAAGTATATTAATATAACTGTGTTCGTTATGCAAAACTGGGGAATGGGTAATAAAGGGATTTTCTATCTTTTTAAACAATAAACATTTTCAAGTAGACTGTTCCTTTAAATTTGTGGTTACAGACTCCCTATTGCAAGCCTGAACTGCAAGTTCTCAGAAGATGTGAATGAATATTGATACATGTTCAAGCCCTACAATAGATCACATTAACTTGCAGTGGATTACTGGCAGGTTTTGGCCAGGGGATCAGTGCAGCACATGTTTTGTCACTGTATTGTGATGATAATGAACATTTATACACTAATAAAAACAACACTCTGCACTATATCATAATGCAAGGCTTCTATACACTAATAAACATGCTGCACTGTATAATTATTGCAGAGTACCTTTACACTGATAACATATTGGGATAGATTTATTAAGCAGCCAATGTTGCTTTCTCCGCCCGAAGTTTCTGGCTCGCCAGAAACGGCAGTTAAGAAGCAGTGGTCGTAAGACCTCTGCTCCTTAACTTGTCCGCCACCTTTTAGGTGGCAGACTGCAATCATCCCGATCCGATCAAGATGATTGACACCCTCTGCTAGCGGCCGATTGGCTGGGAATGTGCAGGGGGGGGGGGTATTGCACAAGCATTTCACAAGAAGTGTATGCTGTCGACATCTAGCGATGCCGGGCGGACATGATTCGCTGCAGCAAATCATGTCCGCCCCAGCATTTAATAAATTGATCCCATATGCTGTACTGTATTATGATGTTAAGGGTTTATAAACTAAAAAACAGAATAGTGCATATACACTGCACTGTATAATTATTACGACAATTATCTATACACTGAAATAGGACTTATCTTGTAGTATATCAAAAGTTGGAGGATTGTCAGTGCTTCTACGAGTGCCCTCTATCCCCAGTAATACCCATTGGACTGTGGGTGGAGGAGAGTCCCATTGCTGTCACTGGCATTTCAGACAAATGTTTCCAGCTGTTCTGGCTGGCCTGCACTCTCTACCTCCTTATGTTTCAGGGGAGTCCCCTCCCATTCTAGCCATTATGCCACCACATATGGACCCTATTATGAAGCCCAAATAAGGCAACTAAAAATATACAATTTTTTTTTTAAAACTGTAATGCACAAAGTTTGTGCCCCCACCTAAAGGGGTGCACTTAGTTGATTGACTAGTCTGCTTCTATTGTAGCATTGTCCCTGTCTCTAAAGTAAAAATTAAACTTTAAAGATTCATATAGAGCATGCAGTTTTAATAGACTTTCCAAACTTGAAAACGAGAGGAATCTCAATATATCCTTCCTGGTAAAATATTTTATAAATAAATAAATAAATTATCAAACTGCCTGATTACAAGTTTTGCGTTATGAGTGGCTCGGTAATATTTGCAAGTTATTTCCACCGCTTACCTACCTATAGTGCTGCTATTACAGGTTTGCAAAAACCCGGAGTTAGCAGGCAATATAGCAGCGTTGAGCTCCATACCGCACACAAATACCAGCGCTGCTTTGAGCTGGTTTTACGTGCTCGTGCACGATTTCCCTATAGACATCAATGGGGAGAGCCGGCTAAAAAAAAAGCCTTACACCTGCAATAAAGGAGCATAAAGCTCCGTAACACAGCCCCATTGATTCCTATGGGGAAAGAAATGTTATGTTTACACCTAACACCCTTACATAAACCCAGAGTCTAAACACCCCTAATTTGCTGCCACCGACATCGCCGACACCTACATTACACTTAGTAACCTCTAATCTGCCACCCCCGACATTGCCAACACCTACATTACACTTATTAACCCCTATTCTGCCGCCCCTGACATCGCCACCACCTACCTACACTTATTAACCCCTAATCTGCCGCCCCCGACATCGCCACCACCTACCTACACTTATTAACCCCTAATCTGCTGCCCCAATGTCGTCACCCACTAACTTTAATATAATTAAAATAAATCTAAATAAAAATTACTATCATTAACTAAATAATTCCTATTTAAAACTAAATACTTACCTGTAAAATAAACCCTAGGCTAGCTACAATATAACTAATAGTTACATTGTAGCTAGCTTATGTTTTATTTTTATTGCACAGGTAAGTTTGTATTTATTTTAGCTAGGTAGACTAGTCAGTAAATATTTATTAACTATTTACTAACTACCTAGTTAAAATAAATACAAATTTACCTGTAAAATAAAACCTAACCTATCTTACACTAACACCTAATATTACACTACAATTCAATCAATAACATTAATTAAATACAATTAACTAAATTACAAAAAAAAATAAACACTAAATTACACAAAAAAATTATTTATCAAATATTTAAACTAATTACACCTAATCTAATAGCCCTATCAAAATAACCCCCCCAAAATAAAAAAAAACCCTAGCCTAAACTAAACTGCCAATAGCCCTTTAAAGGGCCTTTTGCGGTGCATTGCCTCAAATAAATCAGCTCTTTTACCTGTAAAAAAAAATACAAACAACCCCCCAACAGTAAAACCCACCACCCACACAACCAAACCACCCAAATAAAATCCTATCCAAAAAACCTAAGCTCCCCATTGCCCTGAAAAGGGCATTTGGATGGGCATTGTCCTTAAAAGGGCATTTAGCTCTTTTCCATTGCCCAAACCCTAAGCTAAAAATAAAAACCACCCAATAAACCTTAAAAAAACCCCTAACACTAACCCCCGAAGATCCACTTACAGTTTTTGAAGACCGGACAGCCATCCTCATCAAGCCGGGAGAAGTCTTCATCCAAGCGGGCAGAACTCCTCAACGAAGCCGGGAGAAGTCTTCATCCAAGTGACAAGAAGTGGTCCTCCAGGCGGGCAGAAGTCTTCATCCAGACGGCATCTTCTATCTTCATCCTTCCGACGCGGAGCGGCTCCATCTTCAAGACATCCAGCACGGAGCATACTCTTCTGTCAACGGCTACTGAAGAATGAGGGTTCCTTTAAGGGACGTCATCCAAGATGGCGTCCCTCGAATTCCAATTGGCTGATAGACTTCTATCAGCCAATCGGAATTAAAGTTGAAAAACTCCTATTGGCTGATGCAATCAGCCAATAGGATTGAGCTTCAATCCTATTGGCTGATCCAATCAGCCAATATGATTCAGCTCACATTCTATTGGCTGATTGGAACAGCCAATAGATTGTGAGCTCAATCCTATTGGCTGATTGGATCAGCCAATAGGATTTTTTCAACTTTAATTCCGATTGGCTGATAGAATTCTATCAGCCAATCGGAATTCAAGGGACACCATCTTGGATGACGTCCCATAAAGGAACCTTCATTCTTCAGTAGCCGTCGACAGAAGAGGATGCTCCACGCTGGATGTCTTGAAGATGGAGCCGCTCCGCGTTGGAAAAATGAAGATAGAAGATGCCGTCTGGATGAAGACTTCTGCCTGCCTGGAGGACCACTTCTTGACGATTGGATGAAGACTTCTCCCGGCTTAGTTGAGGACTTCTGCCCGCTTGGATGAAGACTTCTCCCGGCTTGATGAGGATAGATGTCCGGTCTTCAAAAACTGTAAGTGGATCTTCGGGGGTTAGGTAAAAGAGCTGATTTCTTTGGGGCAATGCCCTACAAAAGGCCTTTTTAAGGGCTATTGGCAGTTTAGTTTAGGCTAGGTTTTTTTTAATTGGGGGTGACTTTTTTATTTTGATAGGGCTATTAGATTAGGTGTAATCAGTTTAAATATTTGATAATTTCTTTTTTATTTTGTGTAATTTAGTGTTTTATTTTTTTTTGTAATTTAGTTAATTGTATTTAAATAATGTAATTGATTTAAATGGGTTACTCATGGAGTAAGATCAGGATTCCTAGGCTATTATCTTTTCTCCAAGAAGGATCGGAGAAGGGATTATCTGATAGTTCCTTATTTATAGTTTCACTATGTCAGATAGTGAAGGGTGATTTATCAATCTAGGAAACACATTTCCACTGCTCCAGAGTCTAGTGACTAGTGACTTTACACCACTCCAGCCATAGCTTATCATTACAAATGTTAATGTTAGGCTTCGGTACAGCTGCTCGGCCATGGAAACCCATATGATGAAGCTCCCTACGCACAGTTCTTGTTTTGATGTTGCTTCCAGAGGCAGTTTGTAACTTTGTAATAAGTAATGCAACAGATGATAGGGGATTTTTATGCATCACAGCTCTGTGAGTTGGCTGGGCTGTCATTGCTCCTATATGCTTCCACTTCAAAACACTTGTAGTAGAGAGGACATTTCAATTGACTAGTTGCAAAGGCGGCATCTTATGACAGTTCCACATTTAAAATCACTGAGCTGTTCTCTACAACTCATTGTACTGTCAATGTTTGTCTATGGAAATTTCATGGCTATGTGCTGAGTTTTATGCGCCTGCTAGCAACAGGTGTGGTTGAAACACCTGAACTCAATAACTAGTATGGGTGTCCACATAGTTTTTGCCATGTAGTGTATTTAAAGGGACAGTCTACACCTTAGTTATCTTAAAATCTTGCTTTAGATTAAGCTGCAAATATCCTCCTGCACCTCTTTCTATATCATGGGGCAGTAACAGTAAAAACAGTTATGTCTGCCAAGCTCCGCCCACTGATGACATCACAATCTGGGCTGCATCTATGCACTCTGCTGTATAGCATTGACAGTCTATTGAATCCAATTAGTGAGTCTTTCGTAACTAGTGAAGCCTTTAATGCAGCCCAGATAGTGATGTCAGCAGTGGGCAGAACTTGTCTGCCATTTCAAAGTGAATAGAAACAGTCATTTTAAAATAACTTTTTTTACTGTTACTGCTGCATTATATAGAACGGGTGCAGGAAGATATTTTCAGCTTAATCTAAAGCAATATTTTAAGATGACTAAGGTGTAGACTGTCCATTTAAAGGGATATAGCACTGTAAATTATTGTCCCCTTTAAAAGAGAAATTTTCTACCCTGCGGTATCTGAGGTAACATTTTTATGTGTATAAAAGTTATGCGACTCATCCTCTACTATACTGAATAAAAATGGAGTTGGATACAGTTGAACCATAGTCACTTACAATTGGCGTGTAACTGCATTTATGGACCCACGGGACTGGTCTCTATTACAATAGACATACAAGCCTCTTGGTTTATAGAATGGATATGTAAGGTATGCAAGCACTTTGAACGTTATAAGAAAATACTTAGAGAAAATTATACAAAAAGTCTTTCTTTCCTTTCTTGTTATTTTTTGCATTTCATATGGTGGCTTATCCCTATTTTATAATTCTGAAGACTATCTTCTAAAAATTCTTGGTCTGCTGAAAAAAATTAGTGTACCTCACGGAAAAAAAATATAGGTAAATGCAACCACTAAATGTATCTTTAGCACAGGGGTGTGAAAATGGCTCAGCATGAAAAGTAAACTAAGCTTAAAAAAATGAAGCCTTGATATTAAAGGGACATGAAACCAAATTTTTTCTTTCAGGATTTAGAAAGAGCATGCAATTTTAAACAATTTTCCAATTTACTTCTATTATTTAATTTGCTTCATATCCTTTGTTGACAAGCATATCTAAATATGCTCAGTAGCTGCGCATAGATGCCTCGTGTTATTGGCTGACCAATGTGCACTACCATTTCTTCAACAAAGGATACCTAAAGAATGAAGCAAATTAGATAATAGAAGTAAATTAGAATGTTGATTAAAATTGTATACTCTAACTTAATCATGAAAGAAAAAGTTTGGGTTTCATGCCCCTTTAACTTTATCTTTATTATTAGCTTTTGCTAGAAAAACAAAACATGGCCACTGTATCTCTAAATATATTTTGAACTTAAAGGGACAGTTTACCCAAAAACGTTGTCTCCTTTAAATTTGTTCCAAATGATCCATTTTACCTGCTGGAGTGTATTATATTGTTTGAAAATAGATCCTTATCTTTTATATTGACATTTGAAATAGCTGATTTAGCCTGTGGTATCTCTACCTATACTGAAAGTTTATATACCTAGGTATAGGCTATTGAGTAACTATGTAAACACAGCCAGCAGAAGAAATTACACTCACAGTGGGAGGTGGAAGAGATAAAGCTCTAAAATGTTTATTTTTCAATTGTTCTTTCTAAGCATTGTACAGAGACAGAGATAAGAAAGGGAAGCATTTGAGTGATAAGATAACAAGATCTGATTGCGCTGCAAGCTTAGCCTATTTTGATGGGCTGTGGTTTCAAAGAGCAAATCCAGCTTTTTCTTTTGCAACAATAAGCATAAATGAGCAATTTCTCATACATTTTATAGGCTGCAGCTGGTATAACAACACATTCAGAGAAAAAATATTATACAGTGAACTGTCCTTTTAAAACTTTTTTCATAAAATCTGTTCAGTTATGCATAACTAAACAAAACAAAAATTACTATGCACATTAGTTATTTATTGTGCCTGATTGTCCTGTACTTTGTCTCCATTAAACATATTAACATTGCATACTCAACTGTTTTTTTTTCTGACAGATTTCAAATTTGTTTGCAGATACTTTGCAATTCAGAAAATTATTTCTGGTGCAAAAATAAATAATTGACTTTAATGCCCCTTTAAATTCTTTTAATTTTGCTCTGTAAAAGCAAACTGTGATAGTTTATTAAAAGGCACACTCTTTTTATTTACTGTCTTTTATAAAGAAATCTTGTAGGTATTTTAACCTAATGCTTTTATAATAGGAATACAGAGGAAGATGGTTCACAGTTCTAATGAAAGGGCAGTGCTTCTCTCTTTTGCTGAATGACATTTCCTGTATTTGTGCTATAAATATAATAGGATGTCCCATGTTTGTTTTCCGCAGGGGGTCCCTGAACATGACAGAATATAAACTGGTGGTGGTGGGAGCAGGAGGTGTGGGAAAGAGCGCGCTTACAATCCAGCTCATACAGAACCACTTTGTGGACGAGTATGATCCAACCATAGAGGTGAGATTTGCTTATTCACACACATGTATCCCTTAAAGGGTCAGTAAAGTTACAATTACATTTAAAGGGGACAGTCTATTTGAAAAATGTTATTGTTCAAAAAGATAAATAATCCCTTTATTACACACTCCCCAGTTTTGCTTAACCAATACTGTTATATTAAAGGGACAGTTTACTCAAAAATGTTCTCCCCTTTAATTTGTTTCCATTGATCCACTTTACCTGCTGGAGTGTATTAAATTGTTCACAAGTATTTCCATTACTCTTATATTGGCATTTGAAATAGTTTATTTAGCCTGTGATATCCCCACCCATCCTGAAAGTTTTTGGCCTTAAAGGGACACTGAACCCAAATTTTTTCTTTCATCATTCAGAAAGAGCATGCAATTTTAAGCAAGTTTCAAATTTACTCCTATTATCAAATGTTCTTCATTCTCTTGGTATCTTTATTTGCAATGCAAGAATGTAAGTTTAGATGCCGGCCCAATTTTGTGAACAACCTGAGTTGTTCTTGCTGATTGGTGGATAAATTAATCCACCAATAAAAAAGTGCTGTCCAGAGTCCTGAAACAAAAAAAAAAGCTTAGATGCCTTCTTTTTTAATAAAGATAGCAAGAGAACAAAGAAAAATTGATAATAGGAGTAAATTACAAAGTTGCCTAAAATTGCATGCTCTATCTGAATCACAAAAGAAAAATGTTAATTTTTTTCCATTGGTCTTTCCAAGTATTGGTGATTGGTTTATGTATAGCTATAAGATAAAAAAAGCAGGTATGTGTACACAATGTAATAAAGTAATGAGATCTGATAATACCTACAAGCTTAAAGGGACACTTAATCAAAATTAAACTTTCATTATTCAGACAGAGCATGCAACTTTTTTTATTTTACTTCCATTAACAAAATGTGCACAGTCTTTTTATATTTAAACTTTGAGTCACCAGCTCCTACTGAGCATGTGCAATAAGATGGCTGATTGCTGTCACATGGTACATGTATGTATTTGTGATTGGTTGATGGCTGTCACATGGTACAGGGGGAGTGGAAAAAGACATAACTTTTAACCCCTTAAGGACAAGGCCATTTTTCAATTTCTTTCCCTGAAGGACCAGGGCTATTTTTAAATTTCTGCGGTGTTTGTGTTTAGCTGTAGTTTTCCTCTTACTCATTTACTGTACCCACACATATTAAAAAAAATGATAAAATATGAGGAAAAAATGGAAAAAACACACTTTTTTAACTTTGACCCCCACAATCTGTTACACATCTACAATCACCAAAAAACACCCATGCTAAATAGTTTTTAAATTTTGTCCTGAGTTTAGAAATACCCCATGTTTACATTTTTTTTTTTTGCGAGCTATAGGGCCATAAATACAAGTAGCACTTTGCTATTTCCAAACCACTTTTTTCAAAATTAGCGCTAGTTACATTGGGACACTGATATCTTTCAGGAATCCCTGAATATCCATTGACATGTATATATATATATTTTTTAGAAGACATCCCAAAGTATTGATCTAGGCCCATTTTGGTATATTTCATGCCATCATTTCACCGCCAAATGTGATCAAATACAAAAAATAGTTCACTTTTTCCCAAATATTTTCACAAACTTTAGGTTTCTCACTGAAATTATTTACAAACAGGGAGCATGTAGGGAGCGTCTAGGGTTAATTTTAGCTTTAGTGTAGTGTAGTAGACAACCCCAAGTATTGATCTAGGCCCATCTTGGTATATTTCATGCTACCATTTCACCGCTAAATGCGATCAAATAATAAAAAACGTAACATTTTTCACAATTTTAGGTTTCTCACTGAAATTATTTACAAACGACTTTTGCAAGTATGGCATAAATGATTGTAAATGCTTCTCTGGGATCCCCTTTGTTCAGAAATAGCAGACATATATGGCTTTGGCGTTGCTTTTTGGTAATTATAAGGCCGCTAAATGCCGCTGCGCACCACACATGTTTTATGCCCAGCAGTGCAGGGGTTAATTAGGTAGTTTGTAGGGAGCTTGCAGGGTTAATTTTAGCTTTAGCGTAGAGATCAGCCTCCCACCTGACACATCACACCCCAGGATCCCTCCCAAACAGCTCTCTTCCCTCCCCCATCCCACAATTGTCCCCGCCATTTTAAGTACTGGCAGAAAGTCTGCCAGTACTAAAATAAAAGGTATATTTTAAATAAAATAAAAGAAAATTGTATAGCATATTTACATATGCAGCTGTGTAGGATCCCCCCTTAGCCCCCAACCTCCATGATCCCCCCCAAAAAGCTCTCTAACCCTCCACCTCTACCTTACTGGGAGCCATCTTGGGTACTGGCAGCTGTCTGCCAGTACCCAATTTGCAAATAAAAATGTTTTTTTAATTTTTTTCCTTTTTTTCTGTAGTGTAGCTTCCCCCCCGAAAGACCAATCCCCCACCTGCTCCCAGATCCCTTAGATTTACATTTATTAGGGATTTTATCCCCCTTTACTGCCACTTATAACAAATGTTTTTTCTGTAGTGTAGCGGTTCCCACACGCTTCCTCCCCGTGCACATGCCCGCCCGCCCGCCCGCCGCCCCCCCCCCGTGCACGCGCGCGCTCCCGACAACCCCGCCCCAGATCCCGCCCCCGTCTCTCTTCAGTCTTTCATCGATGGCCGCCCACCCGCCTCCCACGTCAGCTCCCACCCACTAACGATTGCGGCCATCGATGCCGGTGCAGAGAGGGCCACAGAGTGGCTCTCTCTGTATCGGATGGGGGAAAAATGTTATTGCAGGATGTCTCAATATCGAGGCATCACTGCAATAACCGTAAAGCGGCTGGAAGCGATCAGGATCGCTTCCAGCCGCTTTAATCCCCAACGTCGCACAGGGTACGTCGCTGGTCTTTATATATATATATATATATATATATATATATACATAGAGAGAGAGAGAGAGAAATAGGAATATCCAAACAAACCACACTGTTGAAGAAAGCGCACACACGTTCCAATCATGTACTCCAGGTGAGACAAGCATGCACTTCCAAGATCAACGACACAACAGAAAGTGGGTGAGAGAAAAATCAATGCTGCAGTTAGCGTGTCTGTTCTACACTCAACAAAGTAACAGAATAGCATCCAAATACTGCGCACTGAAAAATATACTCTCAAATCACATAGTAAATGTCCAAAGTTTAATGTGTCAATTAAAAACAAAGCATAGTCCAAGCAGCACATATAGAACAAAGTAAGCAGTAAAGACAGGGAATCACACAAAGACGCGTTTCGTGCCCATGCACACTTGTTCACTGCACATACAGTATATATATATATATATATATATATATATATATATATATAGGAATATCTATTTAGAAATACTAATAAATTCTGCTATGTGCAAAACATTGGAATTCAAAATATTTACAGTAAATACATAGTTAAAACCTTTACTAAATAAGAATATTGCATAAATATGCTTTTACATGTTTTCATCTACTTAACCGCAAAGGGCTCCAATTCCCTTCTATATATGTCCATATGTATTTGGTGTTTACATGTGTATATATGTCTGTAAATACTTACAGTATATACACATATTAATATATATGTACACATACACACACACACACACACACATATATATACAGGTGAAACTCGAAAAATTAGAATATCGTACAAAAGTTCATTTATTTCACTAATGCAACTTAAAAGGTGAAACTAATATATGAGATAGACTCACTACATGCAAAGCAAGATAGTTCAAGCCGTGATTTGTCATAATTGTGATGATTATGGCTTACAGCTCATGAAAACCCCAAATCCACAATCTCAGAAAATTAGAATATTGTGAAAAGGTGCAATATTCTAGGCTCAAAGTGTCCCACTCTAATCAGCTAATTAAACCATAACACCTGCAAAGGGTTCCTGAGCCTTTAAATGGTCTCTCAGTCTGGTTCAGTAGGAATCACAATCATGGTAAAGACTGCTGACCTGACAGTTGTGCAGAAAACCATCATTGACACCCTCCATAAGGAGGGAAAGCCACAGAAGGTAATTGCAAAAGAAGTTCGATGTTCCCAAATTGCTGTATCAAAGCACATTAATAGAAAGTGCACAAGCAGCAGGTATGATCGCAGCCTGGAGAGGATTGTCAGGAAAAGGCCATTCAAAAGTGTTGGGGACTTTCACAAGGAGTGGACTGAGGCTGGAGTCAGTGCATCAAGAGCCACCACACACAGACGGATCCTGGACATGGGCTTCAAATGTCGTATTCCTCTTGTCAAACCACTCCTGAACAACAAACAATGTTTGTCAGAAGCATCTTGTCAGAAGCATCTTACCTGGGCTAAAGAAAAACAGACCTGGTCTGTTGCTCAGTGGTCCAAAGTCCACTTTTCTGATGAGAGCCAAGTTTGCATCTCATTTGGAAACCAAGGACCCAGAGTATGGAGGAAGAATGAAGAGACACACACTGCAAGATGCCTGAAGTCCAGTGTGAAGTTTCCACAGTTTGTGTTGATTTGAGGAGCCATGTCATCTGCTGGTGTTGGTCCACTGTGCTTCATTAAGTCCAGGGTCAACGCAGCCGTCTACCAGGAGATTAATGCTTCCTTCCAAAGACGAGTTCTATGGGGATACTGACTTCATTTTCCAACGGGACTTGGCACCTGCCCACACTGCCAAAAGCACCAAACCGGTTCAATGACCGTGGGATTCCTGTGCTTGATTGGCCAGCAAACTCGCCTGACCTGAACCCCATAGAGAATCTATGGGGCATTGCCAAGGGAAAAATGAGAGACATGAGACCGAACAATGCAGAAGAGCTAAAGGCCGCTATTGAAGCATCCTGCCACGCCACATTGAGGCAGTAATTGCTTCAAAAGGGGCCCAAACCAAGTACTGAGTACAGACAGCATGCATGCTTCTACTTTTCAGAGGTCCGATATTGTTCTATGTACAATCCTTGTTTTATTGATTGCATGTAATCTAATTTTCTGAGATTGTGAATTTGGGTTTTTCATGAGCTGTAAGCCATAATCATCACAATTATGACAAATCACGGCTTGAACTATCTTGCTTTGCATGTAATGAGTCTATCTCATATATTAGTTTCACCTTTTAAGTTGCATTAGTGAAATAAATGAACTTTTGCACAATATTCACATATATATACATATTTAGACATGTATATGTATGTATCTCTATGTTAAAGCCCCTGGGGCCTAGTTGTCAAGCCGTCAACCTCAAATACGCTGGAATTCCGCAGCGTATTTGTGGCGAGGCTGATTCGCCTTAGTTATCAAAGGCTAGAGACCGGCAAAAGTAGAATTTTGTGACGTAAACTTCGATCCGCCGGACTCAGTCCGACACAGATCGATTCTTACGTCACTCCAGATGTTCCACACAAGTGCGGCACAATCTGACTACTTTTGCTAGTTATCAAAAAACTAGCAGGTACGCTCGGCACTTTTACAGCCCAGCGTACCTGGTTTTCAAACCGCCACCCTGGAGGCGGCGGATCCCATAGGAATCAATGGGAGTCTGACCATAGCGAAAGTTCATGTTCGCTGCTGCCAGACATCCCATTTATTCCTATGGGAAACGTCTGCACCTAACACCCTAACATGTACCCCGAGTCTAAACACCCCTAATCTGACCCCCCCTACACTGCCGCAACTAAATAAAGTTATTACCCCCTAAACCGCCACTCCCGGAGCCCACTGCAAGCTACTCTATACATATTAACCCCTAAACCGCCGCTCCCGGAGCCCACCGCAAGCTACTCTATACATATTAACCCCTAAACCGCCGCTCCCGGAGCCCACCGCAACTATAATAAATGTATTAACCCCTAAACCGCCGCTCCCGGAGCCCACCGCAACTATAATATATGTATTAACCCCTAAACCGCCGCTCCCGGAGCCCACCGCCACCTACATTATACCTAGTAACCCCTATCCTGCCCCCCCTATACCGCCGCCCTCTGTAATAAAGTTATTAACCCCTATCCTGCCAATCCCGCACCTCGCCGCAATGAAATAAATAGTTTAACCCCTAAACCGCCGCTCCCTGACCCTGCCGCAACCTATATTAAATTTATTAACCCCTAATCTGCCCCCCTACACCGTCGCCACCTATAATAAATTTATTAACCCCTATCCTGCCCCCAACTACACCGCCGCCACTGTAATAAATTTATTAACCCCTAAACCTAAGTCTAACACTAACCCTAACACCCCCCTAACTTAAATATTAATTAAATAAATCTAAATAATATTTCTATTATGAACTAAATTAATCCTATTTAAAACTAAATACTTACCTTTAAAATAAACCCTAATATAGCTACAATATAAATAATAATTATATTGTAGCTATCTTAGGATTTATTTTTATTTTACAGGTATCTTTCAATTTATTTTAACTAGGTACAATAGCTATTAAATAGTTATTAACTGTTTAATAGCTTACCTAGCTAAAATAAAGAGAAATGTACCTGTAAAATAAAAACTAACCTAAGTTACAATTACACCTAACACTACACTATACTTAAATAAATTATTCCTATTTAAAACTAAATACTTACCTGTAAAATAAACCCTAAGATAGCTACAATGTAATTAATAATTACATTGTAGCTATTTTAGGAATTATATTTATTTTACAGGTAACTTTGTATTTATTTTAGCTAGTTAGAATAGTTATTAAATAGTTATTAACTATTTAATAACTACCTAGCTAAAAGAAATACAAAATCACCTGTAAAATAAATCCTAACCTAAGTTACAATTAAACCTAAAACGACACTATCATTAAATTAATTAAATAAATTAACTACAAATAACTACAATTAAATACAATTACATAAACTAACTAAAGTACAAAAAATAAAAAAAGCTAAGTTACAAAAAATAAAAAAAATAAGTTACAAACATTTTAAAAATATTACAACAATTTTAAGCTACTTATACCTAATCTAAGCCCCCTAATAAAATAACAAACCCCCCAAAATAAAAAAAATGCCCTACCCTATTCTAAATTAAAAAAGTTCAAAGCTCTTTTACCTTACCAGCCCTTAAAAGGGCCTTTTGTGGGGGCATGCCCCAAAGAATTCAGCTCTTTTGCCTGTAAAAGAAAAATACAACCCCCCCAACATTAAAACCCACCACCCACATACCCCTAATCTAACCCAAATCCCCCTTAAAATAACCTAACACTAATCCCCTGAAGATCATCCTACCTTGAGTCGTCTTCACTCAGCCGAGCAGCGATGGAACCGAAGAGGTGACCCGGAGCGGCAGAAGTTATCCTCCAAGCGGCGCTGAAGAAATCTTCCATCCGATGAAGTGATCCTCCAAGCGGCGCTGAAGAATTCTTCCATCCGGGCGATGTCATCTTCCAAGCGGCGCTGAAGAAGCCTTCTATCTGGGCGATGTCATTTTCCAAGCGGGGTCTTCAATCTTCATCCCGCCGACGCGGAACATCCTTCTTTACCGACGGACTACCGACGAATGCAGGCTCCTTTAAGGGACGTCATCCAAGATGGCGTCCCTTCAATTCCGATTGGCTGATAGGATTCTATCAGCCAATCGGAATTAAGGTAGGAAAAATCTGATTGGCTGAGATGAAGATTGAAGATTGAAGACCCCGCTTGAAAGATGACATCGCCCGGATGGAAGAATTCTTTAGCGCCGCTTGGAGGATCACTTTATCGGATGGAAGATTTCTTCAGCGCCACTTGGAGGATAACTTCTGCCGCTCCGGGTCTCCTCTTCAGTTCCATCGCTGCTCGGCTGAGTGAAGACGACTCAAGGTAGGATGATCTTCAGGGGATTAGTGTTGGGTTATTTTAAGGGGGGTTTGGGTTAGATTAGGGGTATGTGGGTGGTGGGTTTTAATGTTGGGGGGGTTGTATTTTTCTTTTACAGGCAAAAGAGCTGAATTCTTTGGGGCATGCCCCCACAAAAGGCCCTTTTAAGGGCTGGTAAGGTAAAAGAGCTTTGAACTTTTTTAATTTAGAATAGGGTAGGGCATTTTTTTATTTTGGGGGGTTTGCTATTTTATTAGGGGGCTTAGATTAGGTGTAAGTAGCTTAAAATTGTTGTAATATTTTTAAAATATTTGTAACTTATTTTTTTTTATTTTTTGTAACTTAGCTTTTTTTATTTTTTGTACTTTAGTTAGTTTATGTAATTGTATTTAATTGTAGTTATTTATAGTTAATTTATTTAATTAATTTAATGATAGTGTAGTGTTAGGTTTAATTGTAACTTAGGTTAGGATTTATTTTACAGGTAATTTTGTATTTCTTTTAGCTAGGTAGTTATTAAATAGTTAATAGCTATTTAATAACTATTCTAACTAGCTAAAATAAATACAAAGTTACCAGTAAAAAAATATAATTCATAAAATAGCTACAATGTAATTATTAATTACATTGTAGCTATCTTAGGGTTTATTTTACAGGTAAGTATTTAGTTTTAAATAGGAATAATTTATTTAAGTATAGTGTAATTGTAACTTAGGTTAGTTTTTATTTTACAGGTACATTTCTCTTTATTTTAGCTAGGTAAGCTATTAAATAGTTAATAACTATTTAATAGCTATTGTACCTAGTTAAAATAAATTGAAAGATGCCTGTAAAATAAAAATAAATCCTAAGATAGCTACAATATAATTATTATTTATATTGTAGCTATATTAGGGTTTATTTTAAAGGTATGTATTTAGTTTTAAATAGGATTAATTTAGTTCATAATATAAATATTATTTAGATTTATTTAATTAATATTTAAGTTAGGGGGGTGTTAGGGTTAGTGTTAGACTTAGGTTTAGGGGTTAATAATTTTATTACAGTGGCGGTGGTGTAGTTGGGGGCAGGATAGGGGTTAATAAATTAATTATAGGTGGCGACGGTGTAGGGGGGGCACGATAGGGGTTAATACATTTAATATAGGTTGCGGCGGGTTCAGGGAGCGGCGGTTTAGGGGTTAAACTATTTATTTAGTTGCGGCGAGGTGCGGGATCAGCAGGATAGGGGTTAATAACTTTATTATTGAGGGCGACGGTATAGGGGGGGCAGGATAGGGGTTACTAGGTATAATGTAGGTGGCAGCGGTGTCCGGGAGCGGCGGTTTAGGGGTTAATACATTTATAAGAGTTGCGGCGGGGTCTAGGAGTTGCGGTTTAGGGGTTAGTAACTTTATTTTGTTGCGGGGGGCTCCGGGGGCGCCGGTATAGGGTGTAGAACAGTGTAGTTAGTGTGAGTGCTTAGTGACAGGCTAGCAAGAAAGCTGTCAAAAAGCCGAAGAGCAGCGAGATCGGATGAGTGATAACTCTCACAGTCCGCTGCTCATCGCCCCGTACTTGGTGCGCGGCTTTTAGACAGCTTTTTTGATAACTTAGGCGAATTTTTGCAGGTCCGCGGCGGCGATGTGAGGCGAGCTTAGGCGGGCGCATTGGGCCGGCGAAGGCAGGAAAAGTAGACACGTTGATAACTAGGCCCCCTGCCTTTTTTTTCCCTAACACCTGAGACCTTATATCTTCGAGCCCTTATAACTTTTTTGTGCAATTTTTTTTTAAAAAATATATTTTATTAGATAGTGTTATTATCAGTGTAATTGTACTTTGAAATGTTGATGTGTTTTGTGACACTTTTATGTTCCGCGAAACAGTTAAGCAGAGCTTTGAGGATGATGTAATCATTTTAGCATAAATCACAATTGCGCACAAACGATCGCGTTTACTTTCAACTTGTAATACGAGCATAAAACCTGATGCACGCAAACATCCATGATATACCCCTTATTGCTCGCACATATCTGTTAGCCCTCAACTTGTAATCTGGCCCTTTGTATTTTGGTGCATATAAGTGGGAACCCAGTGATTGCTGAGAGAAAAATGGCCCTTTCAGACTGAAGTATTATCTTGAGGCAAATTGGGGAGTGTTTGATGGAGAAAACAGACGTAAATCTTCAGCTTGCCAGAGAATCGTTAAAGTGCACAAGGAGCATTTGTCATCTGATTTATACTTCGCTGTGCGCTGTCTGTGCCTTTTTTTGTCTGAACTTGTTAAGTCTATGATTTCATTTAGGATAACAGTTTTAAAGGTTCAGTGTAGTAAAAAAAAACAAGTGTACTTTTTAAACAAATTATCTCATGTAGGTAACTGTACAATATACATGTATTACATATCTTAAAGGGATGGGAAGGTCTAAAATGAAATGTGCATAAGTGCACTTCAATTTGTTTTTCTGCAGCATACGCACATAATATCCGTGCACCAGTATTCAGACACCACACCTTGTCAGTGAGTCAGCAGTGGCTTTTATGACACAAATGACGTCTTCAGAAGCAATACACACCAGTGCGAGCTCTCTGAGAAGGTGTGGTGTTTTGAATACTAATGCACAGGCCCTCACAGGATATGTGCGTATGCTACTGAAAAACAGTAATTACTTTTACTAGAAGCATTTTTGGTAATGGAAGTATATTGCAAAAATATTTATATTTCAAATTTCAATTTTGATCTCTTTATTTTTTTTTACAGTATTTTCACTGCTTATTTATACATAACACACTCTAATCATTGAGCTAGGAATTTTCTCTCACTCCCTAACTAGGGCCTAGATTTAGAGTTGGGCGGTAGCCGTCAAAACCAGCGTTAGAGGCTCCTAACGCTGGTTTTTACCGCCCGCTGGTATTTGGAGTCAGTCAGGAAAGGGTCTTACGCTCACTTTGCAGCCGCGACTTTTCCATACCGCAGATCCCCCTACGCCATTTGCGTATCCTATCTTTTCAATGGGATTTTTCTAACACCGGTATTTAGAGTCGTGGCTGAAGTGAGCGTTAGAAATCTAACGACAAAACTCCAGCCGCAGAAAAAAGTCAGTAGTTAAGAGCTTTCTGGGCTAACGCCGGTTTATAAAGCACTTAACTACTGTGCTCTAAAGTACATTAACACCCATAAACTACCTATGTACCCCTAAACCGAGGTCCCCCCACATCGCCGCCACTCTATTAAATTTTTTTAACCCCTAATCTGCTGACCGTACACCGCCGCCAGCTACATTATCCCTATGTACCCCTAATCTGCTGCCCCTAACATCGCCGACCCCTATATTATATTTATTAACCCCTAATCTGCCATCCCCGCTATCGCTGACACCTGCATATTTTTTTTAACCCCTAATCTGCCACTTCGTACACCGCCGCAACCTACATTATCCCTACATTATCCCTATGTACCCCTAATCTGCTGCCCCTAACATCAACCAATCAGATTGAGCTCGCATTCTATTGGCTGTTCCGATCAGCCAATAGAATGCGAGCTCAATCTGATTGGCTGATCGGATCAGCCAATCGGATTGAACTTGATTCTGATTGGCTGATTCCATCAGCCAATCAGAATTTTCTTACCTTAATTCCGATTGGCTGATAGAATCCAATCAGCCAATCGGAATTCAAGGGACGCCATCTTGGATGACGTCCCTTAAAGGAACCGTCATTCGTCGGGAAGTCGTCGGTGAAGATGGATGTTCCGCGTCGGCGGGATGAACATGGATCCGGAAGAAAGAAGATTGAAGATGCCGCTTGTTAGAAGACTTCAGCCGGATCATGGACCTCTTCAGCTCCCGCTTGGATGAAGACTTCAGTCGGATCATGGACATCTTCAGCCCCCCGCTTGGGCTTGGATCAAGACATCGGAGGAGCTCTTCTGGATCGATCGGTGAACCCGGCGTGGTGAAGATAAGGTAGGAAGATCTTCAGGGGCTTAGTGTTAGGTTTATTTAAGGGGGGTTTGGGTTAGATTAGGGGTATGTGGGTGGTGGGTTGTAATGTTGGGGGGGGGGATTGTATGTTTTTTTTTTACAGGCAAAAGAGCTGAATTCTTTGGGGCATGCCCCGCAAAGGGCCCTTTTCAGGGCTGGTAAGGTAAAAGAGCTTTGAACTTTTTAAATTTAGAATAGGGTAGGGCATTTTTTTTATTTTGGGGGGCTTTGTTATTTTATTAGGGGGCTTAGAGTAGGTGTAATTAGTTTAAATTAGTTTAAAATTGTTGTAATATTTTTCTAATGTTTGTAAATATTTTTTTATTTTTTGTACTTTTGTATTTATTTGTAGTTATTGTATTTAATTAATTTATTGATAGTGTAGTGTTAGGTTTAATTGTAGATAATTGTAGGTATTGTATTTAATTAATTTATTGATAGTGTAGTGTTAGGTTTAATTGTAACTTAGGTTAGGATTTATTTTACAGGTAATTTTGTAATTATTTTAACTAGGTAACTATTAAATAGTTATTAACTATTTAATAGCTATTGTACCTGGTTAATATAATTAAAAAGTTGCCTGTAAAATAAATATTAATCCTAAAATAGCTACAATATAATTATTATTTATATTGTAGCTATATTAGGGTTTATTTTACAGGTAAGTATTTAGCTTTAAATAGGAATAAGTTATTTAATAAGAGTTAATTTATTTCGTTAGATTTAAATTATATTTAAGTTAGGGGGTGTTAGGGTTAGAGTTAGACTTAGCTTTAGGGGTTAATACATTTATTATAGTAGCGGTGAGATCCGGTCGGCAGATTAGGGGTTAATAAGTGTAGGTAGGTGGAGGCAACGTTGTGGGGGGCAGATTAGGGGTTAATAAATATAATATAGGGGTCGGCGGTGTTAGGGGCAGCAGATTAGGGGTACATAGGGATAACGTAGCTGGCGGCGGTGTACGCAGCGGCAGATTAGGGGTTAATAATAATATGCAGGGGTCAGCGATAGCGGGGGCGGCAGATTAGGGGTTAATAAGTGTAAGGTTAGGGGTGTTTAGACTCGGGGTACATGTTAGGGTGTTAGGTGCAAACTTAGGAAGTGTTTCCCCATAGGAAACAATGTAGCTGCGTTAGGATCTGAACTCTGCTTTTTTGCAGGTGTTAGGTTTTTTTTCAGCTCAAACAGCCCCATTGTTTCCTATGGGGGAATCGTGCACGAGCACGTTTTTGAAGCTGGCCGCGTCCGTAAGCAACGCTGGTATCTAGAGTTGCAGTGGCGGTAAATATGCTCTACGCTCCCTTTTTGGAGCCTAACGCAGCCCTTCTGTGAACTCTAAATACCAGCGGTATTTAAAAGGTGCGGGAGAAAAAAAGCCAGCGTAGCTAACGCACCCCTTTGGCCGCAGAACTCTAAATCTAGCCGTAGCTTCTTACAGCCAGGGAGTCACTAGCTGCTATGTCTGCTGGCTCTGTACTGTGTAATGTGCAGTTGTATGTGAGGAAATCTGAAAAGCAACTAACTAAGCAGATAAAATCACACAGTCGGGTTATTGCATGTATTACAAGTAGAAAGAATTAAGCGTGCTATCAAAACCTGATGCACGCTAAATGCAGGACCTCGGATATCGCGACCACATTAAATTATTTTCCCCATAGACACTTTTCTTTTCTGCTGATGCAAAACAAGTGAGATTTTGTTAACATAATGACAGTGGCTTTTCCAGACCCAGCTCCTGTTCTTATATAATTCAGATTCAGCTGATATGTTAATTTATTGGCAGACTGTAGAAAAATGTAATTACAAGGTGTCTCTTTAAATGTATAGAATAGATATACTAATACTAAGGGATAGATGTATCATTGACCGGACACACAAGATTCACATGTAGTGAACCTGTCTGCCCGAGATTTCAGATTGTGGAGCACATTCATTCGCCAACAGAGATCACAACTGCCCCTATTTGAGAAGGACAGTCTCTGATTCTGAGCTTAGTCCCGCAGTCCCTCTGAACCAATCATATGACCCTATTTGTAGAATTTCCCCTAGCCACACCCACAGAAAATCCAAACACACTGTCCAGACACACCCAATGACCACCAAGACATGCCCACAACCCCACCCACTAACCACCCATGATCCCACCCCTTCCAGCACAGCTCCAGCCACAATATGGTGTCAGGCCCCCATCAACCTCCTGAGTCTCTGATATCCAGCCTCAAATCTTGGGAAGTATGTATTTAGCCTGCTCTTGCGCAACCAATTACAAGAGAGCAGGTCCCTGGTCAAATCAGTATAGGGTTTAGGAAGCAGTAGTTCATAAATATAATTTGTAAACTAAAAGACGCGAGCCTACAATTGATAGTGATATTCACCTCTTAATAAATCTACCCCTAATAACTAAATACTTCCTGCTTAGATAGAGAGGAAAAATTTAAATCTATCTTATTAAATTAAATATAATGCAAATGCAAGCAGGATGAAGACAAGATGGCTGCCAACACAACAGTAGCACTAGAGAAATGAAGAAAGACAAAATGCCAATGCAAATTTAGAAAATTAATAATCAGTGTACAACTAAAAAATTTAAAGATATAATAAAAAGAAAGCAAATACTTTAAAGGGATATGAAACCCCAACATTTTTATTTTGTGATTCAGACAGAGCATACAATTTTTAACCCCTTAGTGCCCATTTTTCAATTTTCTTACTGTTTAATGTACCCACATATATTATATACCATTTTTCTCGCCATTAAATGGACTTTCTAAAGATACCATTATTTTCATAATATCATATAATTTACTATGAAAAAAAATAGACAAAATAATATAGTGAGATAGAACAGTGAAATAATTCCCTTTGTGTTGGTTGGAACCATCTGAATCAACGTAACATAAGGAATGAATCCGAACATATCGAACTTCTGAATTTCCGAATGTATCCGATATCGAATCAATCCAAATGCATCCGAAACTAATAACTGCTATATCGAATGAATCCTAATGCATTGAAAAACGAAATAAAAAAATTACTGAATCGATACGAAACGAAAATTTCTTCTACTAGATACGACGAGTCCACGGATTCATCCTTACTTGTGGAATATTATCCTCCTGCTAACAGGAAGTGGCAAAGAGCACCACAGCAGAGCTGTATATATAGCTCCTCCATTCTCTCCACCCCCAGTCATTCTCTTTGCCTATACTAGTAATAGGAAGAGGTAAAGTGAAAGAGGTGTTAAAATGATAGTTTTTATTTTCTTCAAGCAAGACATTTTTATTTTAAATGGTACCGGTGAGTACTATTTTTCCTCAGGCAGCAGATGGATGAAGATTCCTGCCTGGGGGCTGTTGATCTTAGCAGTTGTCACTAAGATTCAGATAAGTTCCCACAGAATGGCTGAGGAGTACTTGAGAAGCTTCAGTGTGGGGAACGCTTTTCATGCTACAAGCATTGAGGTATGTTCAGTCATTTTTTTCTGGAGAGACTGTGGTATTTTAGAACTGGCTGACATAGTTCCCATAAGGGAAGGGGTAAGCAGTAATCCTACATGTACATAGAAGGGGTATTACTGGAACCTGTATATTATGGGCTTGACACTAGTAACATAATGTTTTGTTGGCAAAACGGTTTTTATGCTTAGGGGCAACTTAACGTTTTTATAAGCAAACGTTTTTATGGCTGATGGCTGGAGGGTTTCACATGGCTTACATATATTAGATGGGTAATATGAAAAACCCACATGGCTAGTTTTCTAGACCGCTTTATAGCAGTTTTTACTAGGCAGAGAGACATCGATATAGATGGACGGGGCCTAATTTCGCGCCTCAGATGCACAGTTGAAATGCTTATGAAGGCAGCAAGCTCCAGCTCCGGTGGGCCTAAGTTGAAGATTTAGCCCAAACGAAGAAGATAGTGTGTAAAACAGACCCCTGAGGGCAGGTAGGCGCCACAGCGGAGCTGTGGCGAGGTGCAGGGGGTTGCTATATTATTTTTCATAAACGTTTTTGAGTAACTTTTTTTCCATAAAGGGTTAAGTCTACCTTACTTGTTGTGCAATCTTAGCTGGCAAGATAAAGCACATATATGCTAAAATTGTGATATTTACTACATTTTAAGGCAGTTTTGGAAAAATTGTATGCTTTTTTACTCTTAAAGGCGCAGTACCGTTTTTTCAGATTGTTATTTTTTTCACTAAATAAAGTGTTTTCAAGACTTTTTGTGGTTATTACTAGCCTGTTCAACATGTCTGACATTGAGGAAAGTCAATGCTCTATGTGTTTAGAAGCCATTGTGGAACCCCCACTTAAAATGTGTCCCTCATGTACTGAAAGGGCCTTACATTGCAAAGAACATATTTTAGGTGATAAAAGTATGTCTAGGGATGATTCTCAGTCTGAAGAGAATCAGGTTATGCCATCCAATTCTCCCCAAGTGTCACAACCTTTAACGCCCACTCAAGCGACGCCAAGTACTTCTAGTGCGTCTAATTCTTTTACCCTGCAAGATATGGCTGCAGTTATGTCTACTACCCTTTTAGAGGTATTATCTAAACTTCCAGGTTTACAGGGTAAGCGCAGTAGGTCCGGTATTAGAGTAAATGCTGAGCCCTCTGATGCTTTATTGGCCATCTCCGATGTACCCTCACAATGTTCTGAGTTGGGGGTAGGGGAATTGCTGTCTGAGGGAGAACTTTCAGACTCAGGAAATGTGTTCTCTCAAACAGACTCGGACGTGACGACCTTTAAATTTAAGCTTGAACACCTCCACCTGTTACTCCGGGTAGTTTTAGCGACTCTGGATGATTGTGACCCTATTGTAATACCTCCAGAGAAATTGTGTAAAATGGATAAATATCTAGAGGTCCCTACTTACACTAATGTTTTTCCAGTCCCTAAAAGGATCTCGGACATAGTTATTAAGGAATGGGATATTCCAGGCATTCCATTCTCTCCCCCTCCTACTTTTAAGAAAATGTTTCCCATATCTGACACCATTCAGGATTCCTGGCAGACGGTCCCTATGGATAAAAAATTAGAGGGTCTTTTAAAGAAATTGTTTATTCATCAGGGTTTTCTTCTACAACCTATAGCGTGCATTGTTCCAGTTACTACTGCAGCAGCTTTTTGGTTTGAGGCTCTAGAGGAGTCTCTTAAGGTTGAGACCCCATTAGATGATATTTTGGATAGAATTAAGGCTCTCAAGATAGCTAATTCTTTTATTACTGATGCCGCTTTTCAAATGGCTAAATTAGCGGCAAAAAATACAGGCTTTGCCATTCTAGCGCGTAGAGCGTTATGGCTTAAGTCTTGGTCTGCTGATGTGTCATCAAAATCTAAACTTTTAGCTATTCCTTTTAAGGGTAAGACCCTATTCGGGCCTGAACTAAAGGAAATAATTTCCGACATTACTAGAGGTAAAGGTCATGCCCTTCCTCAGGACAAGACTGTTAAGATGAGGGCTTAACAGAATAATTTTCGTTCCTTTCGAAACTTTAAAAGTGGACCCTCTACTCCCTCCTCCGCTAAAAAGCAGGGGGGGAATTTTGCACAATCCAAGTCAGTCTGGAGACCTAACCAGACCTGGAATAAAGGTAAACAGGCCAAGAAGCCCGCTGCTGCTACCAAGACAGCATGAAGGGGCAGCCCCCGATCCGGGACCGGATCTTGTAGGGGGCAGACTTTCTGTTTTCGCTCAGGCTTGGGCAAGGGACGTTCAGGATCCCTGGGCATTAGAAATCGTGACCCAGGGGTATCGACTAGAATTCAAGGATTTTCTCCCAAGAGGGAGATTTCATCTTTCACGTTTGTCTGTAGACCAGACAAAAATAGAGGCGTTCTTACGCTGTGTAGAAGACCTATATACCATGGGTGTAATCTGCCCAGTTCCAAGACTAGAACAAGGGTGGGGGTTTTACTCAAATCTGTTCATGGTTCCCAAAAAAGAGGGAACCTTCAGACCGATTTTAGATCTCAAATGCCTAAACAAATTTCTCAGAGTCCCATCGTTCAAGATGGAGACCATACAAACAATTTTACCAATGATCCAGGAGGGTCAATATATGACCAACGTGGATTTGAAGGATGCGTATCTTCACATTCCCATCCACAAAGATCATCACCAGTTTCTCAGGTTCGCCTTCCTGGACAGAGACTACCAGTTTGTGGCACTCCCTTTCGGGTTGGCCACAGCTCCCAGAATCTTCACAAAGGTGCTAGGGTCCCTTCTGGCGGTTCTAAGGCCACAGGGCATAGCAGTGGCGCCCTATCTGGATGATATTTTGATTCAGGCATCAACTTACCATCTAGCCAAATCTCACACGGACATCGTGTTGGCTTTTCTAAGAACTCACGGGTGGAAGGTGAATATACAAAAGAGTTCACTAGTTCCACTGACAAGAGTTCCATTCCTAGGAACTTCGATAGACTCGGTAGACATGAAAATTTTTCTGACGGAGGTCAAAGATTCTAACTACTTGCTGAGCACTTCATTCCATTCCTCGGCCATCAGTGGCGCAGTGTATGGGGGTCATTGGGTTAATGGTAGCAGCAATGGAGATCGTTCCGTTTGCTCACTTACATCTCAGACCACTGTGCATGCTCAAACAGTGGAATGTTGATTATGCGGATTTGTCTCCTCAGATAAATCTGGATCTAGAGACCAGAGACTCTCTTCTTTGGCGGTTATCACAGGATCATCTGTCCCAGGGAATGTGCTTCCGCAGGCCAGCATGGGTCTTAGTGACGACGGACGCCAGCCTCTTGGGCTGGGGTGCAGTCTGGAATTTCCTGAAGACTCAGGGTGTTTGGACTCAGGAGGAGTCCCTACTACCAATCAATATTCTGGAACTGAGAGCAATATTTAACGCGCTTCAAGCATTTCCTCAGTTGGCTTTGGCCAAATTCATAAGATTCCAGTCGGACAATATCACGACTGTAGCATATATCAATTATCAAGGTGGAACAAAGAGTTGTCTAGCAATGATAGAGGTTTCCAAGATAATTCGATGGGCAGAGACTCACTCTTGCCATCTTTTAGCAATCTATATCCCAGGAGTAGAGAACTAGGAAGCGGATTTCCTGAGTCGTCAGACTTTTCATCCGGGGGAGTGGGAACTCCATCCGGAGGTGTTTGCGGCATTGATCCGTCAATGGGGCACACCGGAATTGGATCTGATGGCATCTCGTCAGAATGCCAAACTTCCTTGTTACGGGTCCAGATCAATGGATCCTCAAGCAGCACTGATAGATGCTCTAGCAGTACCTTGGTCGTTCAACCTGGCTTATGTATTTCCTCCTTTTCCTCTCTTACCTCGTCTGATTGCCAGAATCAAACAGGAGAGGGCTTCAGTAATCTTGATAGCACCTGCATGGCCATGCAGGACTTGTTATGCAGATCTAGTGGAAATGTCATCTCTGCCACCGTGGAAACTGCCACAGAGACAGGACCTTCTCATCCAAGGTCCGTTTCAACATCCAAATCTAAATTCTCTGCAGCTGACTGCCTGGAGATTGAACGTTTGATTTTATCTAAGCGGGGATTCTCTGAGTCAGTCATTGATACCTTGATTCAGGCTCGCAAGCCTGTCACTAGGAAAATTTACCATAAGATATGGCGTAAATATCTTTATTGGTGCGAATCCAAGGGCTACTCATGGAATAGGATTAGGATTCCTAGGATTTTGTCATTTCAAGAAGGATTGGAGAAGGGATTATAAGCTAGTTCCTTAAAGGGACAAATTTCTGCTTTGTCAATTTTACTACACAAGCGTCTGGCGGATGTCCCAGACGTTCAGTCTTTTTGTCAGGCTTTAGTCAGAATCAAGCCTGTGTTTAAACCTGTTGCTCGCCATGGAGTTTAAATTTAGTTCTCAATGTTCTTCAAGGGGTTCTGTTTGAACCCATGCATTCCATAGATATTAAGCTTTTATCTTGGAAAGTTTTGTTTTTAGTTGCTATCTCTTTTGCTCGAAGAGTTTCTGAGCTTTCTGCATTACAATGTGACTCACCTTATCTTATATTCCATTCTGATAAGGTGGTTTTGCGTACTAAACCTGGATTCCTTCCTAAGGTTGTTTCAAATAAGAATATTAATCAGGAAATTGTTGTTCCTTCTTTGTGTCCTAATCCTTCTTCTAAGAAGGAGCGCCTGTTACATAATTTGGACGTGGTTCGGGCCTTGAAGTTTTACTTACAAGCAACCAAGGATTTCCGTCAAACATCTTACCTATTTGTTGTTTATTCTGGAAAGCGTAGGGGTCAAAAAGCTATGGCTACCTCTCTTTCTTATTGGCTGAAAAGCATCATCCGTTTGGCATACGAGACTGTTGGACAGCAGCCTCCAGAAAAAATTACAGCTCATTCTACTAGAGCGGTGGCTTCCACATGGGCTTTTAAAAACAATGCTTCTGTTGAACAGATTTGTAAAGCTGCGACTTGGTCCTCCCTTCATACCTTTTCCAAATTTTCCAAATTTGATACTTTTGCTTCTTCTGAGGCTATTTTTGGGAGAAAAGTTCTTCAAGCGGTGGTGCCTTCCGTTTAGGTATCTGTCTTGTCCCTCCCGTTCATCTGTGTCCTGTTGCTTTGGTATTGTATCACACAAGTAAGGATGAATCCGTGGACTCGTCGCATCTAGTAGAAGAAAAGGAAATTTATTCTTACCTTGATAAATTGATTTCTTCTACGATACGACGAGCCCACGGCCCTCCCTGTCATATTAGACAGATTATATTTTTGTTTTCAAAACTTCAGTCACCTCTGCACCTTTTAGCTTTTCTTTTCTCTTCCTATACCTTTGGTCGAATGACTGGGGGTGGAGAGAAGGGAGGGGCTATATATATAGCCTGCTGTGGTGCTCTTTGCCACTTCCTGTTAGCAGGAGGATAATATTCCACAAGTAAGGATGAATCCGTGGACTCGTCGTATCGTAGAAGAAATCAATTTATCAGGTAAGCATAAATTTCCTTTTTCTGACGTGCATATGTCTAAAAAAAAAAGATAAAATATTATTAAAAAAATTGGGGGGGGGGGGCAATGAACTGAGCAGACCTAACTTTGCAGAGCTCCTTGCATCTTGGCTCGGTTTAAGAGCTAATCATACAATATTATAGCCAAAGCGACATTGGAACAATTTCCTGAAGGTACAGAAGACTACTCAGTTTAACCTTCCTAAAAATGGCAGTGAGAAGGCTCACCTACACTAGCCTTTCACCAGGACCGAGGGACGCAGTGTAACCTACGGGAATTCCCCCTAGCAAGCAGACGGAGTACGGGCACTGTGAGAACACCGGAGGGTTGGGGCTCTGATCCGGGTCTAGTGCCTAGCCAAGACAGAGAAATAGAGGCAATAGTGGCCCCACGTGGAGGGGCTTCCAGAAAAGCAGGCTGAAAGTATTGGTGTTGGAAGAAAACGGAGGGAGGCATTCCTGACACAATACATTTACCGGACTTTGTTAGACAGCTCCTCAGACCACCTCCCATGAAAATGGACCTCTGGAGACACGGTTTTGAATTCCGGGCTCACAAAGAAGGAAGAACTGGTGGCGGGAACGGCGGCTATTTTATCCAGTCCTGAGACTCCATAAGGGAACGTAAGTGCTACACGCTTTGCACTTTACCCGCACTTTAGAACATACACCTGAATAAGGGGTTGGGTGCCATGAGAAATTCGACAGACCATTTTCACTATAATACAGCCCTAATACAGATGCTGATTAGATGGGTGTCCCCTTATACTAAAGGCGTTTATAATACATTGCCCCAAACTAAGTGACACGGACACTAAGGAAGGCTGCTATTATGTTTCCCATCATAATATCCACACAAAGGGGACTTGTTATTGCAAAAGCAGCAAAGTAAACACCGAAATTAAGCTGCGCTCATAAAAGTGTACGGTTTCTTTTTGGGGCCTATACTTGGACTAAATAAACGAGTGCTGGCAGATCCAAGCTTCCCATGTGTAATAGGTAATTTGGCTAAGAGGCTTGCATCAGTTTTTACACCCGGCTGCACAGGAGTAGATTTACTCTATCATAACTTGTGAGCAACACCAAAAAGAGAACCTGCTATATCAATTAATAAACCTACTAAGTTTACATAAAACTGCATTTACAAATACAAAGTGTTTATGAATGACTGGAAGGGAGGTGTTCCTGCAGCTGTGTAGACTTCCCCTCTTCAGATGAAAAGTGTCCCAACTATATTTATTTGAATCAGCAGATACCTGCATATGCCACATATCCTGATCTAAATTCTGCCAAATAGAGTCTCTCCTCACTCTTTCCCGCTCCAAGCATTATAGCGGGTCATAAACTCTGTCCTTTTACCGTGGTGACATCGCTCCCGAGGAGAGGCACACATAACAAGGAGGCATCATAGGGGGACGCTTAACCTATTTGCAATAGCCCCTTCTTGAAATACTCTACCCCCTTTCCATTAGCTTCAACACAGGCGAAGCCATGGCCTAAAGCTCTTGGGCCATTTTACCTGGGGGGCTAACACAATATCTCAGGGTCTAACATCCTCAGAGGAGAACATTGTGAAATTATCATGCCACAAGGCAATAGGAAGAAACACCCAGCTGCAATCCCAAATAAATCTTTAGCAGATCACTTCAAGACCGTAATAGTTACTGATAGCAATTCTCCCAGTTCTGGGACAAATCCTCAGTCTGAACCCCTAACACAGAATTTACCTAGTCCTTTAACTTCTCCTGCTATAATGGATGGAATAACCGCATTCAAAATAGTTGATACCCTGACAGAAAGAATGAAAAACCTTGAAGAAACCCTTACTAAAACTATCAGAGGATCAGTGACTGAGTTGCGGAGAGACATTGGAGCTTTAAGTGAACACACTGAAGCATTAGAGCGCAAGCAGGAGGACCTAGCTATAGAGCAAGCTAATCTAGTAGCCCACTCACAACATATTGTGGATCATGTAGACATCATAGAAGCAAAGGTGGCAGACCTCGAAGATCGCTCGAGAAGAAATAACTTCAGGTTCAGAGGTATACCAGAAGAAGTAACACCAAGCGAATTAGAGGATTTCATCTTAGAGTACTGCAAACATCTAAAACCATCCACAAATCAATCTGAATACCTCATAGATAGGGCACATAGATTACCAAGAGGAAGAAATGTCCCAGCTGACAAACCTTGTGATGCAATTGTGCGCTTCCACTACTTTACCTATAAAGAACAAATACTTAAAGCGGCCTTTAACACCACTTCTCTATCAGAAGGAGTTCGGCACATACAAACAAGTCTTTCCAGACCTCTCTCAATACACCATGAAAAAAAGGGGAATATTCAGGGAAATCACAACTGTTCTCAGAAGGAAATTAGTTAAATATCAATGGGGATACCCAGCATAGCTTCTCATCCACAAAGATGGGTCTTTGATCACATTAGACAACCCCTCTAAGGGGAAAAAACTACTTGACCAATGGTTTCAGGATCCCTCAGGATCACCAAACCCTTTACTGACTGTGCCCTCTAGAACCCATGACCTGCAAACACAGACTCAGCTAAGGATGGAAAGGCTGAGTCCCACAGCTAAAGAATGGGATCCCCTCCCCCAGAGGACTCAGGCCTCAAATGCCAAGTGACAAAACCAAGAATCTGTCTTTCTTACAGGAGATGTATGATGAAACCTGACAACCTATCTTGGGACTGTAAACCAAACCTGCCGAAGACTGGATGTCACCGACTAGTAATGTATATTTTACAGTGTTCTTTTCTTTTTTTTCCTTGTTTTTGTTTGTTGTTCTTGCCATTTTACTTGTAAATTTGTTTAGGTGATATGCTCAATGACCAAAATGTGTTAGGAACAACCACTATCCAATTAGACCCTCTCATCCTAGGGAATACACCCAAACAACACCATAACCAGATTAGGAGAAAGAGGTAGAATTGAAAAGCTCCTACACCTGTTGATATAGTTAAGGCTCATTTAGGTCACAACTGACACAAGAGGCCCAAATAGTTACTAGTTTCATAGGAATACTGAGCTACACTTAATATAAATTTGGGCCAAATTTTAGAGTAGAATAGACCCGAGAATGTTCACTTATTCTATTATTAACATTTTCAGGTTATGCTCCCCCAGTCCTATACTAATATACCGCTGAGTTGTCTGAAATTGCTGAGAGAGGGGGTTATTTCTAATGATATAAAAAATAAAACTTATAAAATGAACACCCTATTACTAGGTGAGAACCTTACTATATTTGATCTTTCTAAAGTTAAGTTGCTACTGAAGTACAGGATTTAGGTTTCTCCCATTACATACAATTATGCTAGTCTCCACAACGCAGAGAAAAGAGATACAAGGTCACCCACCAATCGATAGCATAATAAAAAAGTAGGGAACTACAACCAATGCTCTACATAGGCCTCATCGAACATCTTTTTGTTGTGAGATGCTAGCCTTTAATGATAATGCCTTTTAATGAGAATGTTAACCACCTAATTAGACCAACATATTCATTAAGTTGTAAACCAATTGTTTACCACAAGTTAGTGACTAGTAAATCATACCATCAGCCAGCCAACGAACTGAGCAGACCTAACTTTGCAGAGCTCCTTGTATCTTGGCTTGGTTTAAGAGCTAATCATACAATATTATACCCAAAGTGACATCGGAACAATTTCCTAAGGGGACAGAAGACTGAGTGCCTGAAAGCGACACAGCTTAACCTAACTAAAAATGGCAGTGAGAAGGCTCACCTACACTAGCCTTTCACCTGGACCTAGGGATGCAGTGTAACCTACGGGGACGGATTTGCCCTAGCAAGCAGATAGAGTACGGGCACTGTGTGGACACCGGAGGGTCGGGGCTCTGCTCCGGGTCCAGTGCCTAGCCAAGACAGAGATATAGAGGAAATAGTGGCCCCACGCGGAGGGGCTTCCAGAAAAGCAGGCTGAAAGTATTGGTGTTGGAAGAAAACGGATGGAAGCATTCCTGAAACGATACACTTTCTTATATGTTCTTTTACATATAATGATGTTGAATTAAGGTTAACTTTCAAAAAGAGTGTTATAGGAGGCTTCCTCCACCCTTTCCCTTATTAACACTAACCTTCCCCTTACAATTTTGGTTATTCTCCTGAAACGCTAATCGTTTCCCGCAAAGTTAATCCTATCATTAGCCCCCCCTGGGAGATAGGCCCCCTGTGCTCTATACTGCTCTCGTAGTTATCGTTTTTCATCTCTCTTCACCCTTCCCAAACCAGAGGTGTTATTTACAGACCACCCGAAAGTCTAATATACCGCCAGACCCTCACCCCCCACCCAATCCTTTCTCTACACCAGTGAGCTTACTACGTAGGCAATGGAAAATATATCCTATAGAAACCTTACTTTTGTTTTTCATGTATGTCCATAACTATTAACATTTACTACCAACAGATTTTAATGGTGATTGTAGGAGATTTTTATGTACGAAATAAGCTGTAATGACACTCTTAGTAACTCAGTTATAAGTTAATTTTCCTAAGACTCTAACCAGATAAGAATCACTGCCTCAGGCATATAGATATAGGTTATCCGGTATCAGCAGATTAGAGATTTTATCTAACAATTATACACTTGAGTGTTCAACAGGTCTGGACTGGTTAGACCATGACTAGCCACACCATTATTCATGATGCAATTACCCATTCATGTTCTTTTTGAGATTATAATAATAATGTAACATTATTGATGATTGAACGCTGTTTACTTCAGCAAAATGAAACCATGTAACTTTCTATACAATGTTGTGCAATGTTATTGACGATTATATGTTCAAAGAAAAATTTTGTTCAATAAAAATATATTTAAAAAAATATAATTAAAAAAAAAAACACTTTTTCTAACTTTGACCCCCAAAATCTGTTACACATCTACAACCACCAAAAACACTGATGCTAAACAGTTTCTAATTTTTGTCCTGAGTTTAGAAATACCCAATTTTTACATGTTCTTTGCTATTTTGCAAGTTATAGGGCAATAAGTAGAAGTAGCACTTTGATATTTCCGAAATTAGAGATAGTTACATTGTAGCACTGATATCTGTTATGAATCCCTGAATAAACCTTCACATGTATATAGTTTTTTTTAGTAGACAACCCAAAGTATTGATCTAGGCCCAATTTGGTATATTTCCTGCCACCATTTCACCGCCAAATGCGATCAAATAAAAAAAATGTTAACTTTTTTACAAACTTTAGGTTTCTCACTGAAATTATTTCCAAACAGCTTGTGCAATCATGGCACAAATGGTTGTAAAGACTTCTCTGGGATCCCCTTTGTTCAGAAATAGCAGACATATATGGCTTTGGCATTGCTTTTTGGTAATTAGAAGGCCGCTGAATGCCATTGTGCACCACACGTGTATTATGCCTAGTAATGAATGGGTTAATTAGGTAGCTTGTAGGGTTAATTTTAGCTTTAGTGTAGAGATCAGCCTCCCACCTGACATATCCCACCCCCTGATCCCTCCCTGACCCCTCTCTTAAACAGCTCTCTTCCCTCCCCCACCTCACAATTGTCACTGCCATCTTAAAGGGACACTCAAGTCAAAATTAAGCTTTCATTATTCAGATAGAGCATGCATTACTTCCATTAACAAAATGTGCACAGTCTTTTAATATTTAAACTTTTTGAGTAATCAGCTCCTACTGAGCATGTGCAAGAATTCATAGAATAAGTGTGTATGCATTTGTGATTGGCCGATGGCTGTCACATGGTACGTGTATGCATTTGTGATTAGCTGATGGCTGTCACATGGTACAGGGGGAGTGGAAACAGACATATATTTTAAAATTGTCAGAAAATAAATCTACTACTCATTTGAAGTTCACACTAAGTGTAATTGCATTGTCTTGTTATCTTGCATTTGCTGATTATGCAAATCTACTGTGTTGACTGGTCCTTTAAGTACCAGTATAAAAATATATATTTTTTTATTATATATTTTCTGCAGTGTAGGATCCCCCCTTACCACCCAACCTCCCTGAGCCCCCCAAACAGCTCTATTACCCTCCCCCCTCTACCTATTTGCCGCCATTTTGGGTACCGGCAGCTGTCTGCCAGTACCCAGTTTGCTCTAAATTGTGTATTAAGAAAATAAAAATCCATAGTGTAACTGCACCCCCTTATTAGCAAACCCCCCTCCCAGATTCCTTTAAAAACATGGATCCCACATAGGATCCCCATCTACTCCCTCTCCTCCCTCCTTCCCACTCACTGCTGTGATGTAGCATGGCCGTAGTGGTCCCATTTGCTCTCACCCCTTCACGCCGCCTTCCCGACCCCCCTTCAGCGAAAGGCTGCCCACCCACCTCCCTCCAAGCCCTCCCACGCCACCAATGATCGGCCCCCTCTCTGCATCGGTTGCTTAGGAAAGGGTATTGCACAATGCTTCAATATTGAGGCATCGCTGCAATACTATTAAAGTGTCTGGAAGCGATCACGTTCGCTTACACCGCTTGAAACCCCTGAGGACGTACCACGTACGCCCTTGGTAGTTAACAACCGTTTTTTGTAGGACGAGCCTGGTATGTCCTTGGTCGTTAAGGGGTTAAAACAGTTTCCAATTTACTTCTATTATCAAGTTTGCTTTATTCCCATGCTATTCTTTGTTGAAGAGATACCTAGGTAGGTGTCTGGAGCACTACGTGGCAGGAATAGTGCTGCCATCTTGTGCTCTTCTAAATGGATAACATTGTTAAAAAACTGCTGCCATATAGTGTTCCAGACACATGCATGCTCCTGAGCTAACCTCCCTGCTTTTCAACAAAATATACCAAGAGAATGAAGAAAATGTGATAGACAAAAAAGGGAATTATCCATTGGTTCAAACATCTATCTATCTATCTATCTATCTATCTATCTATCTATCTATCTATCTATCTATCTATCTATCTATCTATCTATCTATCTATCTATCTATCTATCTTACTGTCTGTCTGTCTGTCTAGTGTGTACTTTACATATATGTATATCTGTCTGTCTCTCTCTCTCTCTCTCTATCTATCTATCTATCTATCTATCTATCTATCTATCTATCTATCTATCTATCTATCTATCTATCTATCTGTCTGTCTGTCTGTCTGTCTAGTGTGTACTTTACATATATTTATATCTGTCTGTCTAGTGTGTACTTTACATATATGTATATCTGTCTGTCTCTCTATCTATTTATCTATCTATCTATCTATCTATCTATCTATCTATCTATCTATCTATCTGTCTGTCTAGTGTGTACTTTACATATGCGTATATCTGTCTGTCTCTCTGTCTATCTGTCTGTCTGTCTGTCTAGTGTGTACTTTACATATATGTATATCTGTCTGTCTCTGTATCTATCTATCTATCTATCTATATCTATCTATCTATCTATCTATCTATCTATCTATCTATCTATCTATCTATCTATCTATCTATCTATCTATCTATCTATCTGTCTGTCTGTCTAGTGTGTACTTTACATATATGTATATCTGTCTGTCTCTCTATCTATCTATCTATCTATCTATCTATCTATGTATCTATCTATCTATCTATCTATCTATA
Organism: Bombina bombina; assembly: GCF_027579735.1. Classification (NCBI taxonomy): domain Eukaryota; kingdom Metazoa; phylum Chordata; class Amphibia; order Anura; family Bombinatoridae; genus Bombina; species Bombina bombina. Next base: position 93,756,332 of record NC_069505.1, on the reverse strand, counting down.
TATCTGTCTGTCTAGTGTGTACTTTACATATATGTATATCTGTCTGTCTCTCTGTCTATCTATCTATCTATCTATCTATCATCTATCTATCTATCTATCTATCTATCTATCTATCTATCTATCTATCTATCTATCTATCTATCTATCTATCTATCTATCTATCAGTCTGTCTGTCTATCTGTCTAGTGTGTACTTTACATATATTTATATCTGTCTGTCTCTCTCTCTCTCTATCTATCTATCTATCTATCTATCTATCTATCTATCTATCTATCTATCTATCTGTCTGTCTGTCTGTCTGTCTGTCTGTCTGTCTGTCTAGTGTGTACTTTACATATATTTATATCTGTCTGTCTCTCTCTCTCTCTCTATCTATCTATCTATCTATCTATCTATCTATCTATCTATCTATCTATCTATCTGTCTGTCTGTCTGTCTGTCTGTCTGTCTGTCTGTCTGTCTGTCTAGTGTGTACTTTACATATATTTATATCTGTCTGTCTCTCTCTCTCTCTATCTATCTATCTATCTATCTATCTATCTATCTATCTATCTATCTATCTATCTGTCTGTCTGTCTGTCTGTCTGTCTGTCTGTCTAGTGTGTACTTTACATATATGTATATCTGTCTGTCTCTCTGTCTATCTATCATTGCAGACTATTAGAGAGAAGGTCAAAGAGACAATCCTTTCCATGTTGTGTTGTAGAATGTTTTGCCAACAAGTTAAAGGGACATAATAATAAAATTCTCTAATGAGTCTCAGCATTTTAATGTTTACACAATTATTGGCTGGTAACTGTTTTAACACATATAATCTCATGCGCCTGGAGAATTACCAAGCTATGGCAGGCCGGTGATTAGTGTCTACTTGTATACATCACTCCTGAATGTCTATTCAGCTACCTCCTGCTCAAGAGCATCAATGAATAGTATCACCTATATACTGTCTGTTAACCCTATTTTAAGTAACCAGAGATTACTTATGTAGTTATACCATGCATGAAGAAATAAGAACATTTTAATATTGCATTATTGTGTTACTTTTAGGAGAACAAAGGATAAACCACGTTTGGCACTTCTGAAAAAGACAGTTGGAACAATAAATTAATTTGTTACAGCCTAAAAATGTCCTTGCTGTTCTTGTACCAATCATTTTTTATTTTACTTTTGTTTTAGGATTCATATAGAAAACAGGTAGTTATTGATGGGGAGACCTGTTTACTTGACATTTTGGATACAGCAGGTCAAGAGGAATACAGTGCAATGAGAGATCAATACATGAGGACTGGAGAGGGCTTCCTTTGCGTGTTTGCAATAAACAACACAAAATCTTTTGAGGATATTCACCAGTACAGGTAAGTGAAGACTGATAAGTTCTATATTGAGATTTATTTGAACTTTTTCTTTTCATATTTCATACTTTCAAATTTGTTTGCTTTTCCAAAATGATAAGCAGATATATACACTATATGGACTATGTGGACACCTGACCATGACACCTATATAAGCTTGGTTGATAAACCATTCCAAAATCATGGGAATTAATATTGAATTGGCCCCCCCTTTGCCGCTATAACAGCCACCACTCTTTCCACAAGAATTTTGAGTGTGTCTATAGGAATCTGTGCTCATTCAACCAAAAGAGCATTTGTGAGGTCTGGACAAGAAGATCTGGCTCGCAATCAGTGTTCCAATTCATCACAAAGGTGTTCGATGGAATTGAGGTCAGCACTCCACACTTATCAAACCATATCTTAATGGCCCTCACTTTGTGCACAGGGGCACAATATTGCTGGAACACGGGCCTTCTCCAAACTGTTGACACAAAGTTGTTAGCACCCAATTGTCTAAAATGTCTTTGTATCCAGTTAAGATGAACTTTCAGTGGAACTAAGGGGCCCAGTCCATACACTGATAAACAGCCCCAGACCATTTTCCCTCCTCCACCAAATTATACAGTAGGCATAATGCATGCCGGTAGGTAGCATTCTCCTGGCATACTGCCTGATAGTGAAGCATGCTTTATCACTGTAGAAAAACATTCCCACTGCTCCAGAGTCCAGTTGTAGCGTGAGTTACACCACTCTAGCCGAAGCTTGTCACTGCGCATGCTGATGTGAGGCTTGTGGACAGTTTCTTGGCCATGGAGACACATTTGCTGAAGCTACTGAAGTACAGTTCTTGTGCTGATGTTGCCTCCAGAGGCAGTTTGGAACTCTGAAGTGAGTGATGCAACCACTGATTTTTATGCTCTACGCCTCATTCTGTGAGTTTGTGTGGTCTACCACTTTGTGACTGGGCTGTTGTTGTTCCTAGATGCTTTCAGTTAGCAATATTGGCACTTACAGATTACCAGGCCAGATCTAATAGGGAAGATATTTCACAAACTGGCTTGTGGCAAAGGTGGCATCCTTTGGCAGTGTCATGTTTAAAGTCACTTAGCTTTCCAGTATGACCCATTGAACTGTTTGTCTATGGAGATTTAATGGTTGTCTGATGGATTTAATGCACTTATTAGCAATGGGTGTGGCTAAAACACCTAAACTAAATTAGTAAAGGTGTCCACATACTTGTCCATTTAATGTATATGTGTAGGGAAGTGCACTGTCTTGTCAATTTTTTAACCAGTTACCAGGGTGCTCAGATTAAAAAACAAAACAAAAACAAAATTAAATGGGCACTGACTAGATTTTATTCTTATATAAAAGGTAAAAAAAAGGATCTGAAAATGTTAACACAGAGTGATGTTTATGTGTAGATGGACAAATGTAGACGATATGTAGATATGTAGAAATATATATATAAGCTGGATTTTTTTTAACTTTTATTTTGTAGAAAAAATATCAATAACTATAAATAACCACATATATCATAAGATAAATAATAAAATATGTAAAAATATTAAGTAACATCCTTTTTCCTTTGACCAACAGTATAACAATATTATTATTATTAAACAATTTTAAAGGGATATGAAACCCCCCCAAAAATAGTAATAATTTTGTGATTCAGACAGAGCACACCATTTTAAAAAAAAGTTTCCAATTTACTTCTATTATCAAATTTGCTTTGTTCCCAAGATATTTTTTGTTGAAGAGATAAAGTTACTATGTGTGTGTATTAAATTGTCTCCCAGATTTTGTCTACCAATGGTCCACTAACTCTTAAAGATATATGTGTATATATGTGCCAATAGCACGTAATGTGATGAGTATCATCTATAGCTACTTACAGTTAATAATCAGTATAATGTATATATGTGCAAATAGCACATAATGTGATAAGTATCATCTATAGCTATTTACAGTTACAGTTAATAATCAGTATAATGTATATATGTGCAAATAGCACATGATGTGATTATCATCTATAGCTACTTAGTTAATAATCAGTATAATGTATATATGTGCAAATACCACATGATGTGATGATTATCTATAATCTATAACTACTTAGTTAATAATCAGTATAATGTATATATGTGCAAATACCACATGATGTGATTATCTATAGCTACTTACAGTTACAGTTGAGACATAAGTATAATGTATATACGTGTAAACAGCACATGATGTGATAATTATGTATAGCTACTTACAGTTAATACATTCGTATAATATATTTACAGTATATGTGCAAATAGCACATAATGTGATGATTATCATCTATAACTACTTACAGTTACAGTTAATTTCCGTGGGTCACTTAATGAAATTTGACTTACGATTGCGTTTAAATGTAAGTAGCAAAAAAAGCTCAAAATTGGATGTGAAAGGGTTAAGGGTCCTGTAAAACCATTTACAACTTTGGAGTTTTGATTTACTGTGCTGGAGAGACAAGTGCATATTTTACAAATTTCCACACAGCAGGATTAATCATAAGTGAGCAATAGTAACGCTCATCCTTGAATTTCTTCCTTAGATATTGTACCTGACTTTTGGAGGTCAAAGTGTCACTCATCTGTTCAGATTACAATTCATATGTAGAATTGGAAAAAAAAGTTTTGTTTGGACTTGTAAAAAAATTATAGCTTAAAAATGAAGTGTCATTCTATAAATATATCACTAGATGGCCTCAGTTCATTATAATATTAGTGGGCCTATTTTATACTTATTAAAATCTATCAACACTCTAGAATAAAACAGCCATTATTCAATGCATTTCCTGCCTGAAAGGTATTTTGTCCCAGGGATACCATAGCCAGAAGCCTTTTTGCTAAATTAACAGTATGTTGGCAAGTATTAATCAGATTGCAGTTCATGTATACAATGGAAAAAGGTTTGTCTTGATATGTTATAGCTGTAAAGAATAGATTCTAGTTTAAAAATTAAGTGTCATTCTGTAAAAATACCACTAGATGGCCCCAAACCATGATAGACTGTATATGATTTTTTTGCCTGCATAACTCTGTCAAATACATTTATTTTAAAACTGTCTGGGGCCAAAACTAATTATTGAGGCCAATATATACAAATATCACACCTACAAGCAGACAAACAATATGACTGATAAGTGATAACATTAAAACACTCAAAACAAGCTGTATCCGACAAAAATGAGAAATAGGGGCCGATTTATCAAGGGACGAATGGCCCCTGATGCACCTGTTTCCGTGTGAGCTTAAGGCTCGCTGGAAACAGCAGTTATGAAGCAGCGGTCTTAAGACTCCTTAACTAGTCCGCCGGCTCTGAGGCTGTAGACATCAATCTGCCCAATCTCATATGATCAGGCTGATTGATACCCCCTGCTAGCGGCTGATTGGCCGCAAATCTGCAGGGAGCGGCATTGCACAAGCAGCTTGTGCAATGATAAATGCCTGTATATGCTGTCGGCATTCATCGATGTCTGACGGACATGATCTGCTGAGCAGATCATGTCGGACAGACCGTTGATAAATCAGCCCCTTAAAGTGATGGTAAATTTGAGCTTTATGCAATAGCTCATTAGGTTACCATTATGATGTATACTACAGTCGTTTGAATTTTTTTTACATTTATTTTATACCTAAGTTTATAAAAATGTTATCTTATTTCCATGGGGTCTATTTATATATGTGCGAGCGGACATGATCCGCAATAGCGAATCATGTCCACCGCACATCGATAAATGCCGACAGCATATGCTGTCAGCATTTATCATTGCACCAGCAGTTCTTGTGAACTGCTGGTGCAATACCGCCCCCTGCAGATTCGCAGCCAATCATCCGCTTGCAGGGGGTGTCATGATCTTACATGATTGGGCGGATTGCTATACGCCGCCTCAGAGGTGGCGTATGAGTTTAGGAGCTACAGTCTTAAGACCGCTGCTTCTTAACTCCTGTTTCCGGCAAGCCTAAAGGCTCGCACAGAAACAAAGGGAACAGGCGCCATTCGGCCCTTGTTAAATAGACCCCTAAGTATTTACCTTTCCTTCTTCCATCCCCTTGAAGTTCCAGCTTTCAACTTCCAATGATGTAGAGAGCGGTCCCACCCTCTCTCTACAAAGGCATCAAGGTGCACTTGGATCAGGGGGAAATGCAACACATGCGCATTACTTCCAAATGATGTTTTGTCTGGAGGGTTGGGCGCCTAACAGTCTGGAGATCAATTGGATATCACATACAAATGTCAGGGGGGGAAATAGAGGACATTGGTGGCAGGTGGAGGAATGGCATCCCAAATACATAGACAGTATTGGCGATAAGTCTTTTATTTGGCTGTTTAAAACATTTTTATAAATTAAAGTGATGTTTATTTGTGATATTACCTCTAATGCTATTGTGCAATGCAATGAACTTTACCATCACACAATAAATAAAATCCAGTATAAAACCTTTTCACGTTGTTCTATTCTGTCCAAATAGCGCTGGGCTTTAGCACCGTTAGGACAGAATAGAACATCCTAATGGTTTTTCTGTCCTGTGCCCCTCCGTTGCTCCTCTGTGCTGGATCCGGTTGTGGGACGTGCCTAGCACCTCAGACACTCCCCCAGGATCCAATCAGCACGCAGGAGGTGTATCAATCGTCCCCTGCAACACTGTAACAGTCAATGTGGGATCCTTGGCTGTTACAATTGTATCCGCTTCCTCTCTTCCCTCACTGCGATCTGAGGGAGAGAGGAAGGCAGATCAGTGTGTGTGTGTGCTTCTGAAAAAAAGAGAGAGAAAAAAATATATATATTTAAAACAATATATATTTTTTTGCTGCTGATCACTGAGCTGCTTCTGTGATCAGTGCCCAAAAGTATTGGGGTTTATTTGTGGGGATCTTTAGTTACTATTAACCCCTTTCCTGCTGTTCCAAATTACCGCCCTTCCCAGTGCTTTCCTAAATTTTTTTTAGTTTATATAAAAACAAATCTGAGGGAATAGGGTGGGTGGTAATTGGGAGGTGGTAATTGGGGTTGTTTAGTGGGATTTCGTGGGAGGTGAAGAGGGAATTGGTGGTGGTGAAGTGGGAATTGGTAGAAATAAAAATAATAAAAAAAAAGTCCCTTATGGCTTATGCCATTCTTTTCGAAAAATTCAGGGAGTGAAACCCTCTCTGCTCTGTCTAAAAGCGCAACCTTTACGGCATCAGATATGGAGTCCCTGAGTGATGGATCTAATGCTGGTGCTCCCTGCCCTCCACCTAAAAGGAGGCATCGCACTAATGACCAAAATTGGCTACCCCCAAATTTAACTGACTCAGAAATACCCGAATTTACAGAGACTCCTGGCATCACAACTGATGTTCCAGTATCTGAACCAATACATTATCTCTCCCTGATTCTGACGGATACCATGTTTGAGCATATAGTTGTTCAAACAAATTTATATGCCAGCCGGTATCTGTCAGAGAATCCACAATCTCAGTATGTCAGAAACTACCTGGCACCCCTTGACATACCTGAGATTAAAAAGTTTTGGGCTTTGACTTTAGTAATGGGGATTGTGAAGAAACCCAGCATACTTTCATACTGGAACCAGAGCCCCGTCCTGGCTACCCCTCTTTTTCCAGGGATTATGAAGAGGGATAGATATGAACAGTTGCTGCGTTTTCTCCATTTTAATGATAATGCCCAGTGTCCCCCCCCCAGAAATGACCCCCTGCATGACAGGTTATTTTAAATAAGGCCCCTGATAAACAACCTGTCCCAAAAATTTAAAGAAGTTTACATCCCTGGCCAGGACATTTGCATTGACGAGTACCTCATGAAATTTAAGGGGCGATTGCTTTTCAAGCAATATATACCATCCAATAGGTCCCGCTATGGTGTAAAATGTTATAAACATGCAGTACTGGGTATATCTGAGCATTTTGCATCTACCAGGGTAAATATAGCCACTTAGATCCACCTGGCTGCCCAGATTCAGTTGGCACAAGTGGGAAAATTGTGCGGGATCTCCTACTACCCCAGCTAAACAAAGGGTACCATTTGTGGCTCGATAATTTGTACACCAGTACAGACATATTACAAATTTTAGTTTATTTTGAAACCCTAACCTGTGGTACAACATGAAAAAAATCACACAGGTTTCCCACAGAAGACGAATGGAAAGAAAAGTAGGGGCACAGCGTCAGCTTTACGCCACAATGAGCTACTGGCCCTTCGGTACACTGATAAAAAAGATGCTCTCCACAATGCACGATGAAGCTACAGTGCCAGTGTCTGTGAAGGGAAAATCTGCACAGATCCTAAAGTGCATTGTGGAGTACAACAAAAACATGGTGGGGGGTAGATTTAGCTGACCGGTGCCTGCATCCATATCTAATTCAAAGAAAGACAAGAACTTGGTACAAAGAAGTAGCCTTTTACATTATGCAGATAGCAGTGTATAATGCATATGTGTTCTACAAAAAAAAGCAGGCACACGGAAACCTTATATTTTTTGGAATTTGTGTTAAATGAAATATCTGATATTTTGTTTAACCAGACCCCTAATCCTCCTACTGTTCATTCTGAAAATGTCCAGCGACTCTGTGGCAGGCATTTTCCAACTAGGATCCCCCCCACACTACCTGCAAAAGAACACCCCAGAAAAAATGCAGAGTCTGCTATAAAAAAGGAATGAGGAAGGATTCTAGTTACCATTGCCCTGACTGCCCCTCTCAAACTGGTCTCTGTATCACTGATTGCTTTGGACTATATTACACAGAGTGAAACTTTTAATTTGAAAGCAATCTGTATGTGTAAAACAAACAGAAAAATGGTCCAGAGACAAAGACGCTTTAAAAAAAAATCGTCAATGCTTTATTGTGGACAACGTTAAAATCTGCAAACTCAGTAAAACCACAAATGAGTATGTTTAGACAATGTCTAATGCGTTTCAGCCTTTAAAGCCGTACTCATAGACCTGTATGTGTTCCTAATTTATTTTATTCTGTATTCCTAACTTCATGGATCCCCTGACCTTGTCCTGTCCCTTTATATGTTAAGCCCATCTACTCTAAGGCCATGATAAGTTAAACAAAAAAACTAAAATACTCCTTTTAGAATTGTCTGAGTTATCCACTTTTGCAAATGGTATGTCATGATGGGGGTAATTTTCATGCCTGGGCTGCCATACTGTCTCAAAGGCAACATAGGTCCAGAACATCAATGTGCCAAATTTTCATGTAAATTGACAGACCCTATATTGGGCCCTGTAACTTCCTGAAACCCTATAAAACCTGTGCATGGGGGGTATTGTTGTACTCATGGGACATCAATGAACACAAATATTGGTGTATTATAGCAGTAAAACATATAAGGATGATTATCTAAATAGCAAAAGTGGAGTATTTGTGTGAAAAAAGCAAATAGAAATATATGACCACTAAATTTGGTCAGGTGTTGTAACTAAGTGGCTACAAAAAAAGACTTGACATACCCCTTTTGAAATACCCTGGATTGTATACTATTGCAAATGGTATGCCATGATGGGGTAATTTTCATTCCTGGGCTGCCATATTGTCTCAAATGCAACATAGGTCCAGAAAATCGATGTGCCAAATTTCCATGCAAATTGACAGACCCCATATTGGGCCTGTAACTTCCTAAAACCCCATAAAACCTGTCCATGGGGTTATTGTTGTACTCATGGGATATAGCTGGACACAATTATGGGTGTATTATAGCAGTACAACATATAATATATGATATAAACAGCAAAAATATAGTGTTTTTTTGTGATAAACTAAAAATAAAATATGATCACTACATTTGGTCAGGTGTTGTGACTAAGGGGCTTCACAACAAGACATAGCCCTTTTGGAATACCCTGGGGTGTCTACTTTTGCAAATGGTATGCCATGATGGGTAATTTTCATTCCTGGGCTGCTATAATGTCTCAAAGAGGACATAGGCACAGAAAATGAATGTGCCAAATCTCCATGTAAATGAGCAGACCCCATATTTTACCCTGTAACTTCTGTAAACCCATAACACCTGTACACGGTGGGTACTGTTGTACTCGTAGAACATGACCAAACACAAATATGTGTGTCTTATAACAGCAAAACATATAAGGATGATGACAGAAACAGCCAAAGTGCATACAAAAAATATGACCACTACATTTGGCCAGGTGTTGTGATTAAGCGGTTCACAAAAAGACGAGACATAGCCCTTTTGGAATACCCTGGGGTGGTCTACTCTTGCAAATGGTATGCCATGATGGGGTAATTGTCATTCATGGACTGCTATAATGTATGAAAGGCGACTTAAGCCCAGAAAATGAATGTGCCAAATTTCTATGTAAATGGGTAGGCCCTATGTTGGGCCCTGTAAATTCCAGAAATCTCAGAAAACCTGAACATGGGGGGTATGGTTATACTCGTGGGACTTCACTGAACACAAGTATGGGTGTTTTAATGTATATCAGGATGATGATATTTACAATAAAATCATTTGGCAAACATAACATTTCTTAATTTCTGACACTTACTTTTTTCATATAAAATTATAGTTTAGAAATAAATATTTGATGCTAAAAGAAAGCCCCATCTGTCCTTTATAAAACAATATATAATTAGTGTGGGTGCACTTAATGTGAAAGAGGTAAATTATGGTTGAACAGACATATAGCTGAAATTCTAGGTTTTGTTTACGTTCAGAACTTGGACAATTGCCTATGTCATGAAATTGACTTACGTAGAAGATCCCAGTTTAGCTCTGTTGATGAGGTTAGCCACAACCATACATATAAAGTGAATTGTTTTGCAGTTGTTATCTGTTAAAGGGACAGTCTACTTCAGAATTTTTATTGTTTAAAAAGAAGGATAATCCCTTTATTACCCATTCCCCAGTTTTTAAAAACCAACACTGTTATATTAATATACTGTTTAACTCTGTGACTACCTTGTATCTAAGCCTCTGCAGACTGCCCTCTTATTTCAGTTCTTTTCACAAACTTGCATTTTATCCAATCAGTGCCCTCTTATAAATAACTTCACTGGAGTGAGGACGATGTTATCTATATTGCACAATTGAACTAACACCCTATAGCTATAAAAAACTGGCAAATGCATTCAGATAGGAGGCGGCCTTCAAGGGCTTAGAAATTAGCATATGAGCCTAGGTTTAGCTTTCAACTAAGAAAGAACAAAGCAAATTTGATAAAAGAAAATTTGAGTTTTTTAAAATGACATGCCCTATCTGAATCATGACTAGACTGCCCCTTAAAGCTAATTAGGGAAAGATACGTAGTAGTGTTTACTGTGAGAAGTCTGCAGAGTGCTTTCCAACGTCTAAGATTTAAAGAAGCCAAAATGATATGAAAAGAGGGCAAAATAAATAAAGTATATTGCAAAGTTGTTATACTATACATAGCTAAATATTTTATATTAAAATCCTAATATGTTTACTGACCCTTTAATTTCAACAGTGAAATAACTTTATCCAGTGGTACTGCTGCAAGAAACACCCTTTTTGCTTTGTTTTTTTTAATAACAAGCTAAATTGTGTTACAAGCAGTTTTCTTAAACACTTTAGCTATCAGAACATCTGCATTCAAATGTTTATAATGTTCAAGCAAATGTTATACAAACACCTGCATGCAACAATAGGTGTTTTTAATATCTGTCTATTTCTAAAAAACAAAAATGGTTCATGGACTCACTTTTTACATTGCTATTGCCCGGGTGCACAATATACAAAATGATAGAAAAACACTGGTTAGGCACTCATAGGACTTAAAATATTGTAAAGATTAAAAAATAAAAATACATTTATTTAAAAGGTCAACATTTCAGCTTTATTCCAAAAGCCTTTATCAAGACAACATACTCTCAACAACAACAACAAAATGCAACGTGTGCAAACCCCCACACCCATATTTAAAACATTAACAACTCCCACCCTTTTCAATTAGTAGAGACACCCTCTGAGATCACAATGATATTAAAGGGACGAGACACCCTCTGAGATCACAATGATATTAAAGGGACGAGACACCCTCTGAGCTCACAATGATATTAAAGGGACGAGACACCCTCTGAGATCACAATGATATTAAAGGGACGAGACACCCTCTGAGATCACAATGATATTAAAGAGACGAGACACCCTCTAAGATCACAATGATATTAAAGGGACTAGACACCCTCTGAGATCACAATGATGTTAAAGGGACAAGGCACCCTCTGAGATCACAATGATATTAAAGGGACGAGACACCCTCTGAGATCACAATGATGTTAAAGGGACAAGGCACCCTCTGAGATCACAATGATATTAAAGGGACGAGACACCCTCTGAGATCACAATGATATTAAAGGAACGAGACACCCTCTGAGATCACAATGATATTAAAGGGACTAGACACCCTCTGAGATCACAATGATATTAAAGGGACGAGACACCCTCTGAGATCACAATGATATTAAAGGGACGAGACACCCTCTGAGATCACAATGATATTAAAGGGACGAGACACCCTCTGAGATCACAATGATATTAAAGGGACGAGACACCCTCTGAGATCACAATGATATTAAAGGGACGAGACACCCTCTGAGATCACAATGATATTAAAGGGACGAGACACCCTCTGAGATCACAATGATATTAAAGAGACGAGAAACCCTCTAAGATCACAATGATATTAAAGAGACGAGACACCCTCTAAGATCACAATGATATTAAAGGGACAAGGCACCCTCTGAGATCACAATGATATTAAAGAGACGAGACACCCTCTGAGATCACAATGATATTAAAGAGACGAGACACCCTCTGAGATCACAATGATATTAAAGAGACGAGACACCCTCTGAGATCACAATGATATTAAAGGGACGAGACACCCTCTGAGATCACAATGATATTAAAGGGACGAGACACCCTCTGAGATCACAATGATATTAAAGGGACGAGACATCCTCTGAGATCACAATGATTTTAAAGAGACGAGACACCCTCTGAGATCACAATGATATTAAAGGGACGAGACATCCTCTGAGATCACAATGATTTTAAAGAGACGAGACACCCTCTAAGATCACAATGATATTAAAGGGACAAGGCACCCTCTGAGATCACAATGATATTAAAGAGACTAGACACCCTCTGAGATCACAATGTTATTAAAGAGACGAGACACCCTCTGAGATCAAAATGATATTAAAGAGACTAGACACCCTCTGAGATCACAATGATATTAAAGAGACGAGACACCCTCTGAGATCACAATGATATTAAAGAGACGAGACAACCTCTGAGATCACAATGATATTAAAGGGACGAGACAACCTCTGAGATCACAATGATATTAAAGGGACGAGACACCCTCTGAGATCACAATGATGTTAAAGGGACAAGGCACCCTCTGAGATCACAATGATATTAAAGGGACGAGACACCCTCTGAGATCACAATGATATTAAAGGGACTAGACACCCTCTGAGATCACAATGATATTAAAGGGACTAGACACCCTCTGAGATCACAATGATATTAAAGAGACGAGACACCCTCTGAGATCACAATGATATTAAAGAGACGAGACACCCTCTGAGATCACAATGATATTAAAGGGACGAGACAACCTCTGAGATCACAATGATATTAAAGGGACGAGACACCCTCTGAGATCACAATGATGTTAAAGGGACAAGGCACCCTCTGAGATCACAATGATATTAAAGGGACGAGACACCCTCTGAGATCACAATGATATTAAAGGGACTAGACACCCTCTGAGATCACAATGATATTAAAGGGACTAGACACCCTCTGAGATCACAATGATATTAAAGAGACGAGACAACCTCTGAGATCACAATGATATTAAAGAGACGAGACAACCTCTGAGATCACAATGATATTAAAGGGACGAGACACCCTCTGAGATCACAATGATGTTAAAGGGACAAGGCACCCTCTGAGATCACAATGATATTAAAGGGACGAGACACCCTCTGAGATCACAATGATATTAAAGGGACTAGACACCCTCTGAGATCACAATGATATTAAAGGGACTAGACACCCTCTGAGATCACAATGATATTAAAGAGACGAGACACCCTCTGAGATCACAATGATATTAAAGAGACGAGACACCCTCTGAGATCACAATGATATTAAAGAGACGAGACACCCTCTGAGATCACAATGATGTTAAAGGTACAAGGCACCCTCTGAGATCACAATGATATTAAAGAGACCAGACACCATCTGAGATCACAATGATATTAAAGAGACGAGACACCCTCTGAGATCACAATGATATTAAAGGGACAAGGCACCCTCTGAGATCACAATGATATTAAAGGGACAAGGCACCCTCTGAGATCACAATGATATTAAAGAGACGAGACACCCTCTGAGATCACAATGATATTAAAGGGACAAGGCACCCTCTGAGATCACAATGATATTAAAGGGACGAGACACCCTCTGAGATCACAATGATATTAAAGGGACGAGACACCCTCTGAGATCACAATGATATTAAAGGGACGAAACACCCTCTGAGATCACAATGATATTAAAGGGACATGAAACCCAAAGTTTTTTCTTTCATTATTCAGACAGAGCATGCGATTTTAAACAACTTCCTAAATTACTCATGATCAAAATTTCTTTGTTCCTTTGATATCTTTTGTTGAAAAGTGTGTCTGAAGCACTATATGGCAGCAGTTTTGCAAGAATGTTATCGATATGCAAGACCACTAGATAGCAGCACTATTTCCTGCCATATCGTGCTCCAGATGCCTATCTAGGTATCTCTTTAACACAGAATATCATAAGAACAAAGCAAATTTAATCATAGAAGTAAATTGGAAACTTTTTTAAAATTGTATGCTGTGTCTGAGCCACAAAAAAATGTTTTGGTTTCATATCCCTTTAAGATTAAAACCAGATCTTGTAAAATACAACCTTTTGCTGTCACATTACTTGTAATTGCAAGTCCTTCTGTGATGTAGCAATGATAGACTAAGCCCAATTAGCTTGTGGGTCATAATTACACTGCAACATTCTTTCCCCCGTATGGGATTTTATCTTCATTGTGTATAATTCTAAACCATTGTTTTGCACAATACACCTTTTAAATTATAAAAAGATGTTGCTCCACTGCTTAGCTGGAAGCCTATTGGTTGATTTTGACAAGCCCTTCTCCACACAATAAAGGTAATTACCTAGATTACAATCTGCTCTCATATTGTACACAGTCCTCTCATAGCAGAGATATATCTGATAATATGTGAATCACTTACTGTACACTCCCTTCTGGGGATCATAGGTACTGCATTGTTATGGCAGCAGTCAATTGTGTCCTCTCCATTAAAGGGGTGCAACTCCTATTTTTAATTCAGCTAAACATCACATAGCAAGATCCCATTCTCAGTGTACTGCCCTCTAGTGGTCACATACCCTAAATGCAGCTAAACATCACATAGCAAGATCCCATTCTCAGTGTACTGCCCTCTAGTGGTCACATACCCTAAATACAGCTAAACATCACATAGCAAGATCCCATTCTCAGTGTACTGCCCTCTAGTGGTCACATACCCTAAATGCAGCTAAACATCACATAGCAAGATCTCATTCTCAGTGTACTGCCCTCTAGTGGTCACATACCATAAATGCAGCTAAACATCTCATAGCAATTAGCAAAATGCCATTCTCAGTGTACTGCCCTCTAGTGGTCACCTACCCTAAATGCAGCTAAATATCTCATAGCAAGATCCCATTCTCAGTGTACTGCCCTCTAGTGGTCACATACCCTAAATACAGCTAAACATCACATAGCAAGATTCCATTCTCAGTGTACTGCCCTCTAGTGGTCACCTACCCTAAATGCAGCTAAACATCACATAGCAAGATTCCATTCTCAGTGTACTGCCCTCTAGTGGTCACATACCATAAATGCAGCTAAACATCTCATAGCAATTAGCAAGATGCCATTCTCAGTGTACTGCCCTCTAGTGGTCACCTACCCTAAATGCAGATAAACATCACATAGCAATATCCCATTCTCGGTATACTGCCCTCTAGTGGTCACCTACCCTTCATTATTTATAAAAGTGACCAATTTTTCCCACACAGTTTAACCTCTTAGATGTGCTTGATGAGGCATCCTTATTTTGTACATCTCTCTTTCAGTGTGGATGACAAAAATAGGTTTTTCATCCAGGGGGTCCTTCTTCTGATCCAGGTCCTGGGGACCACTTCACTGCAAATGGAAAAAGGAGACTGTCTCTTCCCTGCAGGCCCTGTGATGTCACCACCCACTCCAGTAGTGAGGCCACAAGGGAGCGGGGCTAACTGCTAAAACTGGCAGTGATAGACAGATAGCCAGGGAACTGGGGAAGAAGGTCCCTATCTCTCCTCCTGTTTTGGCTAGAGGGACAACTTTCCCCTTATTTGCAGGTAATCACCGTAAAAATGGTTAATATATGCAACAGCATTTAATATGCTATTGAACTCGAGGGGGGCTATAATGGAGCCTCTATCACCCCCCCTGTTTTTGCTAGAGGGACAAGTAATCCCTCATTTGAAAGTTCATACCTCCCTATTTCAAAAAGGGGGCTACTAAAGAGCCCAGTCTGTTTTAACTAGATTGGTATGAGACCCTTTAAGGGAAAAAGAGAATTCCCCTCTTTCAAATGAGGGGTCACACCACCCTCTAATTTTCAGGTGATCACCTGCTCCAAGTAGACAGCCATACTGTATTTGAGGAAGGGTAGGGGGCACTTTCAGAGCCCTCATTCCCCCCATATACAGATGTTTGAGACTCAATTTTAAAAGACGAGAACCCCCTCTTTCCAGTATGAGGTATCACACCCCTGTCATTAGTAGGTGATTACCATTTTTATGCCAATCACCTACCTAATGTATTTACTGTAGGGCAATAGTGGTTGTATAGGGGCCCCTATCCCCATTAGACAGTGCATAACACACATGCACTTAATACCCCTTACATGAAAGAGGAGATTGCCGTAATCAAATGAGTGGTTTCTTACCCCTTTAAATAGCAGCTAATTTTCATAGAAACAGCAATCACCTGTATACTTGGTGCCTTTTACAGTCATCTGAGCTATAAAAGGGACCCTTGCTCCCAAAATATGCACTATCACAAGGTAAGTGACCTCTTTTTAAAATATCGAGGCCACTATTTCAAAGGAGAGGTCACATGTCTTGTAGTTATCCGCTGACCAATGTGTTACCAATAAACACCTGTCTGAACCATAATCATAATGGAACAATATCAGGGTGGTGTCTTACCCCCTATGTGGCCCCCCCACAATACATTCATCAACTTGAGACCCCTTATTTGAAAGAAGCAATCCTGGTCTTTCAAATAAATGGTCCTGAGTCCACCCACTGCTTCTTATGACTGCTGCTTCTTAACTTCCGTTTCTGGCGGACCGGAAAAGGTGGGGGCGTTGAAGCAGCCATCCGCTGCTTAATAAATCTCCCCCCTTGTCTCATCTTTGGTTGTATTTTTGGAGTTCTGGTGATTTTTAAGAGGCCTTAATTACCCCCTCACAATAACAACATATCATAATACCCTGAATTTGAAAGACTTAGGTTTAACAATTATGTATGTATGTCCTTATCACTAAGAAGTAATAGTCATAACCTGGTAGTAACCGCTAGACTCATTTATTTGTACTGTTGCTGCTAGGGCTCATACAACAATGTTTTTCTGAACCAATAAAAAAAATGAAGGAATAAAAATAGATGTAAAACTGAGAGGATGTAAAAATGGGCAAAATGTTGTGAAATTATTTATAGGATAACTTTTGCTACAGCTATTTTATGTTTTTTTGTTTAGTTTTTTAAAATATTGTTTGCTGTGCTGTGTGATTTTAGACAGGGATAGGAACATGCAAACAGTTTCAAAATGGGTTAAACCACGCTTCTGGGAATTCTGAATTTTGTAGCATTTAATATTTGTGTAATATTTGTACAGTTAGATATTGTATTCGACTCATTTTCTTCATAAATTGCAAGATGGTGAATAGTGACAAAAATAATAATTGTTCTCTTTTCTGATTTTTATTTGTTAAGTTTAATTGAACCATAAAGTATAAAATCATTAATTTTGCTGTTTTGGAAAGGCGAGCTGATATTAAATGTGGGGCAATAAAATGGTTTGCAGATAGCTCACCACAAAATTTTTAAAGGCACGGATTTAGGACTTCCACAACCCACTTTAATCCAAAATAGCACAATATAAATCCAGCCTTCCTAAAATGGGACCTTTATTAATTTACACCGGGTCCATAGGCATACAAACAATGTTTTGGGCCTGCTATAGGCCCTTAGTCATGCTCTAAGGGCCTATAGCTTGCCTGAAATGTTGTTTGTATGCCTTTGAACCCTGTGTAAATGAATAAACGTCCCATTTAAAATAAGACTGGATTTATATTGTACTAATTACCATGTAGGCTACATCAACTGGCGCAAAAATGTAATTTTGTTTTTCATTGAATATGTTGGTGTTTTCTCATATTATTATATTTCTGCAAACTAACATTATTTCCTAAAAAAATGCTTGGACTGCTAAAAAACAAGGTATCATTTGCGTGGGTACCTCACAGAAAAAAGTTAAAATGTATATGAAAATGCAGCGAAGGCCAAACGAAAATGGCCCAGCATCGAAAGGGTTAAGGACTGTAATTGCGTTACAAGATTTGATATTATTTGTACCTAGAGTTGAACCTCCCCAGCATGCAATAGTTATATTCATATTGTATTTATTTGAACTGCTACTGTTATGCAATACAGCCTCCTGCCACATACTAAAAGTGATTAACTAATTTGCACTCTTCCACATACATTTTACACAAGCTTCTCCCTAGCGTGATTAAAACACATTCTATAACATTTAAATTATATTTTATAAAAATTATTAATAATTAAAAATAATAGTTTTGAATATTTTATATGAAATATATACATTATGCACCTTAATATAACTCCTGTTAGCACACATGTATGCATGCAAAACTTAACACGAGTAAAGAAACTCTTCATGTGCGCTAAACCCGAAGGTACTTATGAATACTTCAAATTCCAGTGTTCTTCACATAGATATATAGTATACAGTATTGTGCACACCACCAGCTTTGTTGTTTTAGCATAGTTTTAATGACCATTTATATTTATTTATCCGTCTCTTCTTAAGATACAAACAGAAAAAACAGGAAATATGTACACAAAAAATACAATTTTCAAAATTAAATGGCTTCTTCAGGCAAAAGTCAGTATTTAGCGTGACCTCCCTTGGCACTAAACACATCTTGAACTCTTTTGGGGAGACTGTCCTGAAGTTTTCTGAAGTAATCTTCTGGTATATAATACCAGGCTTCTTTCAGCAATTCCCAGAGTTCTTTAGATTTAGGTTGTCTTTTATTTCTTTCTCTGCCCAGATGTTCCCATACTGCCTCTATAATATTTAGGTCTATTCAGGTGTTTCGGCCAGTCCATGACTGTCAGTGTTTTATCAGATGTTTTTCTCTCTGAATATGATATCACTGCATTAGCAGTGTGCTTGGGATCGTTATCATGCAGAAAAATAAAACCATTCCCAATCAGGCGCTTTCCAGAAGGAATAGCGTAATGAATTAAAACCTGTCTTTACTTTTCAGCATCCATGATCCCATCAATTCAGCCAATATCACCAACACCACTGGCAGAAATGCAGCCCCAAACCAGGACAGACCCTCCACCATGTTTCACTGAAGGCCGCATGCACTCACTCTTCCATCTCTCTCCAACTCTTCTTCTCACATATTGTTGATGATTGGACCCAAACATTTTAAACTTGTATTTATCACTCCATAATACTCTATTCCACTGATCATTATTCAAATCTTTATGAGCTTTAGCATATCTTAGTCTTTTCGCACCTTTTCCCCTTCTGAAAAAGTGGTTTCTTGACTGATACCCTTCCAAAGACCATTCCTGATCAAGCTTCTTTGGACTATAGAAGGGTCAACTTGGCATCCCAATGAAGCTGCCAGATGCTGAGCCAGGTCCTTGCTGGATTTCTTCTGGTCTCTCAAAGAAGAAACTCTGAGAAACTTCTCATCAGATTTTAAAAGTTTTATTGGCCTTCCAGTCCTTTTTTTTATCCTTGACTTGTCTTGATTCTTTAAATTTCTTTATAGCAGTGTGAATACCAATCTTGAGTATCCAGTTTGTTTGCTGATCTCCCTTTGAGAGTAGAATTGCTGATTCAAAAGTATTATTTAATGTCTGTCAAATTCTGGGATCTTTGACATTTTAAATGGAATGATGTAATTGAAAGTTGGTCTTATTAGCAAGCTTCCAATGAATTAAACTCATACCACATGTGTATATAATGCTGAAGCATGTTTTGCACAAACCTGGTGTAATAGGCCTTTTTCACAGCAGTCATTTTGACATGAAATAGTAGGACAAATACAGGTGTTAGCAATGACATTAATTAGGGTTCCATTCCATTTAGGTTTACGAGAGCCAGGTTCCTGCTATTGCTCAAGTGTAAGGGGAGGTGAGAATAAATACCTGCCACTTTAGCCTATAGAAGCATTTTTTTTTCAGATTTTTTTTCATTTTTTTTAATACTGCATACAAATATCCTGTATTTTCTGGTTGTATTCTAATAAAGATACTGATAAATAATTAAATATGGTCATTATACCATTGCTAAAACAACAAATCTAATGGTGGCTTAAGACTTTTGCACAGTACTATATATATATATATATATATATATATATACCTACCTATATATCTATATGAATATATACAGGTATAGATATATACAAATATATATATATATATATATATATATATATATATATATAGGAATGCATATATATTTTAAAATACAAAGAACATTTTCTACTATGTGAAGTATGTTGGAATGTAAACTATTTATGGATATGGGACATTAAACACGTTGAGATTGTAACATAAAATCTTTAATTACACGTAGTAAAAAAAACTTTGCTAATGACTATTCA
This sequence comes from Bombina bombina, assembly GCF_027579735.1. Lineage (NCBI taxonomy): Eukaryota > Metazoa > Chordata > Amphibia > Anura > Bombinatoridae > Bombina > Bombina bombina. Next base: position 93,735,927 of record NC_069505.1, on the reverse strand, counting down.
GAAAATATTGTTTTTTAGAATAATCGGTGCCAGTGCTAATATAATCGTGGAATATTAACATATGTTTTCGTTAAACAAATATATATGTTCCATTGCTACAGGTGAAATAGTTCACCTGTAGTATTAAAGGGACAGGCAAGTCCAAAATAAACTTTCATGATTCAAATAGGGCATGTCATTTTAAACAACTTTCCAATTTACTTTTATCACCAATTTTGCTTTGTCCTCTTGGTATTCTTAGTTAAAAGCTAAACCTAGGAAGGTTTGCATGCTAATTTTTTACACCTTGAAGGCCGCCCCTAATCTTAATGCATTTTGACAGTTTGTCACCACTAGAGGGTGTAAGTTCATGTCTGTCATATAGATAACATTGAGCTCACGCACGTGAAGTTACCTAGGAGTCAGCACTAATTGGCTAAAAGTCTGTTAAAAGAACTGAAATAAGGGGGCAGTTTGCAGAGGCTTAGATACAAGGTAATTACAGAGGTAAAATGTGTATTATTATATCTGTGTTGATTATGCAAAACTGGGGAATGAATAATTAAGGGATTATCTATATTTTTAAACAACAAAAATTCTGGTGTTGACTGTCCCTTTAAAAACTACCTTTAGCACTGGAGAAGTGCGCTAATCCTGACCCTTCTTCACAGAGCTTTGGACTACGCTAGTCGAAGGCTTAAAACATGCTAAACCTCCTATTAATGCTGCCCTGGGCTCTTTGAAGAAGTATCGGATTAGCGCCACTCTCCAGCCTGCTATAGGTAAGAATTTTAACCCTTAAACAGACAGTGTACACCATTTTTCATATAAATTCATGTAACAGACTCTACTATAAAGAAGAATATGCACAGATACTGAAAATAAAATCCAGTATAAAACCTTTTAAAAACTTACTTAGATGCTTCCAATTCAGCAGTGTTGATGAGGTTAAGCAGGAACACCCACTAAAAGAGAGCAAACCCCCCTCCCCTGCATATGAAAAGACCCATTATACAAACAGAAACAATCTGAAGTCTGTATACATCAGTATACATCTAAAACTTTGGGGCTTGGTTAGGAGTATGAAAATCAGCACAATGTTATTTAAAAATAAGCAAAACTATAATTTTTTTTATAAAAACACTCCCAGATAGGCTATATAAATGGATCTTCATGGGTCATGAAATCTACAAAACATTTATGCAAAGAAAAATCTAGTGTATAATGTCCCTTTACCATATCCAGTTGCCTCATTTTTATCAAATCCTGACTATTTTATGAAAGCATCAACCAAGCAATACCTTTTGCGTCACCTTTGAGACTAGAGCCTTCTATATACTTTTGCATTGTATTTATTTTTAACGTGTGTAAAGGACTTGAGTGTTTGAAATGTCTGCCCTGAATGAACCACAAGGACAAATATAAAGAGTCAGTAAATCATTTGTGTAAAGCAGCTGCCTGGTTTGTGCCTAATACTTGTTTTCAAATGTTTTCTTTTGCTTTATTTTTTTTGTAAAACGGTAGATTTTTATGGGGCAAATCTGGATAGTAGAGACACTAGTAGTATAGGCAGAATATAGAAAAAGGGAACTGGATTTACCAATGGGTATTTTTCAGTTTGGCTTTTAGTAGTTTAACAGTTTCATTCCTCCCACTCACCATGTCATTTGATTTTATGAATTTAGGTAACATTAGACAAGAGCAGATAGTCATGTGATGCCTCTAGTTGGTGTGACATGATTATTATTCCTGGTTTAAAAGGATTTAATAGCCTTCACTCATTCTGTATTTGTAACTCTCCCAATGGGAGAGTGAATTTCCAGCTTGAAGACTCTTAAAGTTTTGTTTATAAGTAAAATCCCTTTTAATTATTACATAGGTTTCAGTAACCATTTCATTTCCCTCTCCTATAATTTCTAAATGGCAGACGTGGCAGCCCCATCCCTGGCCAAATGAATGAGACGTTTCACCGTCGTATCTCCGTAATTGAAGATATTTTGTGAGTAGGAAAACCCATTTCATTTCCTGTTATCTATAAACTTCTGGGAAAGTTTCCTCAGATTATCTTCTAATTGCTTATAGTTAAGTATATTAGGATGTTCTATATTGTTTATTAATCAGAAGAGAGAGAAGCTTCTCATTAGTTGGTTAAGGTTTTCATTGTTTTGATCCTAGATTTTTTTCCTATTATATTTTGCTGTTCATCCTTCAGGAAACAATAAACTCTACATTCCCTTGATAGGGCAAGATTACAAGTGGAGGGCAATAGTTTGCGCCATAGCGATAAGGGGTATATTGCAGGGGTTTGCACTCATTGGGCTTACCACTGGTATTACAAGATGAAAGTAAATGCGTGTGAGTCCAATCGTGATTTACGCTAGAATCATTACCGCAATTTCAGAGCTGTGGTTAACTGTTTGTCAAAAATAAAAAGTTACACAAAAGTCTTCAAAAATACATTACAAATTACAGTTACACCTATTATAACACTGTCTAATAAAAATATATTAAAAAATATTGCACACAAAAGTTATAAGGGCTCAAAGATATGAGATCTCAGGTGTTATAAAAAAAAATAAAAACGGCAAAGGGCTTTAACATTGAGATACATACATATAAGTCTAAAGATGTGTGTGTGTATATATATATACAGTTGTGCTCATAAGTTTACATACCCTGGCAGAATTTATGATTTCTTGGCCATTTTTCAGAGAATATGAATGCTAACACAAAAACTTTTCTTTCACTCATGGTTAGTGTTTGGCTGAAGCCATTTATTATCAATCAAATGTGTTTAATCTTTTTAAATCATAATGACAACAGAAACTACCCAAATGACACTGCTTACATACCCTGGTGATTTTGGCCTGATAACATGCACACAAGTTGACACAAAGGGGTTTGAATAGCTACTAAAGGTAACCATCCTCATCTGTAATCTGTTTTCTTGTAATTAGTATGTGTATAAAAGATCAATGAGTTTCTGGACTCCTGACAGACCCTTGCATCTTTCATCCAGTGCTGCACTGTTGTTTCTGTATTCTGAGTCATGGGGAAAGCAAAAGAATTGTCAAAGGATCTGCGGGAAAAAGTAGTTGAACTGTATAAAACAGGAAAGGGATATAAAAAGATATCCAAGGTATTGAGAATGCAAATCAGCAGTGTTCAAACTCTAATCAAGAAGTGGAAAATGAGGGGTTCTGTTGAAACCAAACCAGGCGAGGATGGTTACCTTTAATAGCCATTCAAACCCCTTTGTGTCAACTTGTGTGCATGTTATCAGGCCAAAATCACCAGGGTATGTAAACTTGATCAGGGTCATTTAGGTAGTTTCTGTTGTCATTATGATTTAAATAGAGTAAACACAGTTGATTTATAATAAATGGCTTCAGCCAAACACTAACCATGAGTGAAGGAAAAAAGTTTTTGTGTTATCATTCATATTCTCTGAGAAGTGGCCAAGAAATCATAAATTCTGCCAGGGTATGTAAACTTTGAGCACAACTGTATATATATATATATATAAATAACAAGAGTATTGCATTGAGCAATGATACTTTTTTATTGGACTAACTATACATTTATAAGTTGACATGCTTTCGGAAGAATGCCTTTTTTTTTCAAGTCTGAAGCAATACTGACCAATTTGATGGAATTTACAGATTATATCTATCTATTAAAGGGACAGCCAACCTAAAATTGATACATATAAAGTGGCAAATGATTATTATTTTCAAATGTAGCCCAATTTTCTACCATATATCGTTTAAAAGTAAAAGACTTACAATTTGCTCCACTGCTGATTTAAAATGTCCGCCCGCCCCCTCCCCTATTTCGTCATCAGCATCGTCATCTGCCTGTGATTGTAGTAACTTTTCTATCCTCCCCTTCCCATGTTTGGTGCATGCGCATTATGCCGATTTTAGTCAAGGGGAACTTTTGAATCCAGAACTCCAAGTGACCGCTCAGTATTATAGCGGTTTCATATGTGAGACGTACCAGTGTGCTTGTTTTCAGTGCCGACCGAGCGATTTGCACTGAGTCTTATGAACCCTGAGCATTAGACAAGATGTAACATTGTGTCTCACATTCTTAAGGGGGGTGATTGGCTACTGATTGTTATATCAAGCATGTGTTTTTAATGAGCAGTATCAAGTTGGGTTGATGAGTTTAGTGCTTCCTAGTGCAGAAAAGTCATCAGCCCAACTTGATGTATTAAACAAAGCAATGCCGTTGTACTCACAAGTAAGGTGGCACTTCAATATACCTGTATATGCATACTGGGAAATCTCAGTGTCCCAGCTCAATGACCTATGGTTAGGTTGAACCACCCACTGCTCCTCTGGATTCTAGGTGACTATTAATGAGTGGGGCAGCAGTTAAAAGTTAAAACATTTATTTAAAATCAATTAACATAATAAAAACCGAGGGAGTATATTGTGACCCTCAAATAGCATAGTAGAACCGCAACGCATTTCTTAGCCATATAGGATGTTTCATCAGGCGTATACTGCTCATTAAAAACACATGCTTGATATAACAATCAGTAGCCAATCACCCCCCTTACGCAAGTGGTTAACTCTTCCTTATACCTAAGTCAGCATTACTCATATTCCACAGCAAATAACCCTAAAAGGTAATAACAACAACATTTTCTATCTTGTCCCTCCATGAGCCAGAATCGCATGAGTATAGATAACAAAAAACCTCAATCCATAAAAAAAGCTTTATTGATTTTTCTTCAAAATGACAAACATTGATAATACAATAAAGGGAAGTATACAAGTATGTATAATTTTCATTGAGAATCTGCATTAAAAAAGAATGTGAGACACAATGTTACATCTTGTCTAATGCTTGGGGTTCATAAGACTCGGTTAAAATTGCTCGGTCGGCGATGAAGACAAGCACACTGGTACGTCTCACATTTGAAATCACCAATAATACTGAGCGGTTACTTGGAGTTCCGGATTCAAAGGTTCCCCTTGACTAAAATGAGCGCATTGCGCATGCGCCAAACACCGGAACGTGGAGGATAGAAAAGTTACTACAAGCACAGGCAGATGACGATGCTGATGGCGAAATAGGGGAGGGGGCAGACTGACATTTTAAATCGGCAGTGGAGCAAATCGTAAGTCTTTTTACTTTCAAATGATATATGCTAGAAAATTGGGCTACATTTGTAAATAATAATTGTTTCCACTTTATATGTATCACTTAGAACCCATTTTGGGTTGACTGTCCCTTTAAATTCCATCAAATTGGTCAGTATTGCTTCAGACTTGAAAAAGGAAGGCATTCTTCCGAAAGCTTGTCAACTTATAAATGTATAATTAGTCCAATAAAAAAGTATCATTGCTCAATGCAATACTCTTGATGTTTTGATATCCGAATCTCTGGACTAACACGGCTACTCCAATCAATCAATATATATATATTTATTTGTGTATATATGTATTTATGTACTTATATGTATTTACAGATATATACACAGATAAATATATAGGTATACATATACAGATATATATATGTATATATGTGCATTAGAGCCTTTTGCCGTTAAGTAGATGAAAACATGTAAAAACATATTTATGCAATATTGATATTTAATAAAGGTTTTAACTATGTATTTACTGTAAATATTTCACATTTCAATGTTCTGTACATAGGGGAATATGTTTTTAAATAGATAGTCCTGTGTGTGTATATATATATATATATATATATATATATATATATAAATATCTATCTATCTATCTATCTCTCTATATATATATAATATATATATATATATATATATATATATATATATATATTTGTTTAAAAACATCAGATATGTGTAGAAATATTTAATTATGCATAAATATATTCCGTTAGGTAAAGAACATTGGAATAGGAAATATTCATATTTTCATGTCAGGTTAGTGTTTGCGGAGAATATTCTAAGTTCTGAATTTTGCTCTAGTCGGGTTACTGCTAGAGCAAAAATAGTTTACTTTCAACTTGTAATACCAGTGCAACATGACTAGCGCAAAAATAGTAATTCTAGCGGAGTTATTGGTATAGCAGAAATGCAAAATAAATACCGCTGCCCTTGTAATCTGGCCCATAGTGTTCATGTATTCATAATAAAATAAAAAAGTTGCAGTCCACTTTATTATTATTTTTTATATTTTAAACATATTGCTTTTCATTGTCCCTTTGAAATGGATTCTGCAGTATCCAGAACCATGACTCATAACACAACATTCTACAGATTGATTACTTGATCATAGCAGGTAAATATACTGCAGATTACATAAAATAGGAGCTTTCAAGAGTTATGCCCTTGGACTGCACAGTAAATATTGCTATAGTTTTAAAGGGTTCTGAAAAATCTGTTTTAGGTACAGATGGTATAAAATACAATATACAAAAAGTATTCAGACTCCATAATTTTTTCACATTTACTCCATAATAATAAAAGCAAAAAAAACAACAACAGATATTTGATAACTGCACATTTATTAAAAAGAAAAAAATGAAAATATCACATTGACATAAATATTCAGACCCTTTGTTATGACACTTGAAATTTAGCTCAGGCGCATCCCATTTCTCTGGATCATCTTTGAGATGTTTCTACACTTTAATTAGAGACCACCTGTAGCAAATTCAAATGATTGGACATGATTTGTAAAAGGCACACACCTGTCTATATAAGGTCTCACAGCTGAAAATGCATACCAGAGCAAAAACCAAGCCACGAGGAACTGCCTGCAGAGCTCAGAAAAAAGATTGTTTTAAGGCACAGATCTGTGGGAGGCTACAAGAAATCTTGGCTTCATTGAAGGTTCCCAAGAGCACAGTGGCCTCTATAATTTCTAAATGGAAGAAGTTTGGAACAATCAAGACTCTTCCTAGAGCTGGCGACCCGGCCAAACTGAGCAATCAGGGGGGAAGGACTTTGTTAAGAGAGGTGAGCAAGAACCTGATGGTCACTCTAGTTGAGTTCCAGAGATCATGTGTGGAGATGGGAGAAAATAAATCTGGGGTTAATTGCACGGTGGCCAGATGGAAGTCTCTCCTTATTGCAAGACACATGAAAGCCTGTTTGGGATTTGCAAAAAAGAACCTGAAGGACTCTCAGACTGTGAGAAACAAGATTCTCTGGTCTTATGAAAAAAGATTGAACTGTTTGGACTCAATTCCAAGTGTCAAGTCTGGGGAAAACCAATGGTGAAGCATGGTGGTGGTAGCCTCATGCTGTGTTTTTCAGCGGCAAGGACTGTGGGGACTGGCCAGGGTTGACGGAAAGCTGAATGCAGCAAAATACAGATATGTCCTGGTCCAGAGTGCTTAGGTCCTCAGACTGGGCCAAAGTTTCATCTTCCAACAGGACGATGACCCTAAGGACACAGCCAAGACAACACAAGTGTGGCTTGGAAAACTCTGTGAATGTCCTTGAGTGGCCCGGACTTGAACCCAATTGAATATCTTTGGAGAGACCTGAAAATGGCTGTGCCCGGACAATCCCCATCCAACCTGAAAGAGCTTGAGAGGATCTGCAGAGAAGAATGGCATAAATTCCTCAAGTCCAAGTGTGCTAAGCTTCTTGCATTGTACCCAAAAATACTTGAGGCTGCAATTGCTGCAAAAGGAGCTTTAACTAAGTACTTAGTTAAAGGTCTCAATACTTATGTCAATGTGATATCTCATTGTAAACTTTTTAATAAATTTGCATGGTTATCAAAAATTTTGTTTTTTCTTTGTCATTATTGGGTATGGAGTGTAGATTGATGTGAAAGAAAAAACTAATTTAAAACATTTAGCATAAGGCTGCAACATACAAAAACATAATTTATGTAAGAACTTACCTCATAAATTCATTTATTTCATATTGGCAAGAGTCCATGAGCTAGCGACGTATGGGATATACAATCCTACCAGGAGGGGCAAAATTTCCCAAATCTCAAAATGCCTACAAATACACCCCTCACCACACCCACAATTCAGTTTAACGAATAGCCAAGTAGTGGGGTGATTGAAAAAGGAGTAAAAAGCATCAATAAAGGAACTGGAAATATAATTGTGCTTTATACAAAAAAACATAACACCATAAAAAGGGTGGGTCTCATGGCCAATATGAAAGAAATTTATCAGGTAAATTCTTACATAAATTATGTTTTCTTTCATGTAAGAGTCCATGAGCTAGTGACGTATGGGATATTAATACCCAAGATGTGGAACTCCACAGAAGAGTCACTAGAGAGGGAGGGATAAAATAAAAACAGCCATTTTCCACTGAAAAATTAAATCCACAACCAAAGAATACGTTTTTCTTATAATTGAAAAGGTAAAACACTTAAAACATAAGCAGAGGAATCAAACTGAAACAGCTGCATGAAGAACTTTTCTACCAAAAACTGCTTCCGAAGACACAAATACATCAAAATGGTAGAATTTAGTAAATGTATGCAAAAAAGACCAAGTCGCTGCTTTGCAAATCTGATCAACTGAAGCTTCATTCTTAAAAGCCCACGAAGTGGAGACTGATCTAGTAGAATGAGCTGTGATTCTCTGAGGCGGGGCCTGACCCGACTCCACATAAGCCTCATGAATTCAAAGCTTTAACCAAGATGCCAAGGAAATGGCAGAAGCTTTCTGACCTTTCCTAGAACCAGAAAAGACAACAAATAGACTAGAAGTCTTCCTGAAATCTTTAGTAGCTTCAACATAATATTTCAAAGCTCTTACAACATCCAGAGAATGTAAGGATCTCTCCAAAGAATTCTTAGGATACAAAGGGGACAACAATTTCCCTATTAATGTTGTTAGAATTCACAACTTTAGGTAAACATTTAAATGAAGTCCGCAAAACTGTCTTATCTTGATGAGAAATCAGAAAAGGTGACTCACAAGAAAGAACAGATAATTCAGAAACTTAAATGATTTGAGATCCTGATGGAAAAATGGTCCTTGAGACATAAGATCTGGTCTTAAAGGAAGTGACCATGGTTGACAACTGGACATTCGGACAAGGTCCACATACCAGAACCTGTGAGGCCATGCTGGTGCTACCTGAAACACAAACAAATGTTCCATGATGATCTTGGAGATCACTTTTGGAAGAACTAGAGGCAGGAAGATATAAGCAGGTTGGTAAAACCAAGGATCTGCTAACGCATCCACCGACTCCGCCTGAGGATCCCTATATATATATATATATATATATATATAAAATGACCTTGCTGAACAAAAGACAGACTAGTCCTTATAGTCACCATTTTGAAAGTTGTGACTCTTACAAAACGGTTCAAAATTTCAGATCCAGAACTGGCCTGAATGAATTTTCTTTCTTTGGGACAATGAATAGACTTGAATAAAACCCCAGACCTTGTTCCTGAAATGGAACTGGTACAATTACCCCTGAAAGCTCTAGATCTGAAACACACTTCAGAAAAGCTTGAGCCTTCACTGGATTTGCTGGAACACGTGAGAGAAAAAATCTTCTCACAGGAGGTCTCATTCTGAATCCTATTCGATACCCTTGAGAGACAATGCTCTGAATCCAATGATTTTAGACAGAATCTTCCTAAATGTTCTGGAAAATTTTTAATCTGCCCCCCACCAGCTGAACTGGAATGAGAGCCGCACCATCATGCAGACTTGGGGGCTGGCTTTGGTTTCTTAAAAGGCATGGATTTATTCCAACATGAAGAAGGCTTCCAATTGGAACCAGACTCCTTGGGGGATGGATTTGGTTTCTGTTCCTTATTCTGCCGAAAGGAACGAAAATGATTAGAAGCTTTAGATTTACCTTTAGATCTTTTATCCTGAGGTAAAAAAAAACTCCCTTCCCCCCAGTGACAGTTGAAATAATGGAATCCAACTGAGAACCAAATAAATAGTTACCTTGGAAAGAAAGAGGTAGTAATCTAGACTTAGATACCATGTCAGCATTCCAATATTTGATCCACAAAGCTCTTCTAGCTAAAATAGCTAAAGACATAGATTTAACATCAATTTTGATGATATTAAAAATAGCATCACAGATAAAATGATTAGCATTTTGAAGCAAGTGAACAATGCTAGAAAAATCAGAATCTGTTTCCTGTTGCGCTAAGCTTTCCAACCAGAAGGTTGATGCAGCTGCAACATCAGCTATAGAAATTGCAAGCCTGAGAAGATAGCCAGAAAATAAATAAGCTTTCCTTAGATAAGATTCAAGTTTCCTATCTAAAGGATCCTTAAATTAAGTACTATCTTCCATAGGGATAGTAGTACGTTTGGCAAGAGTAGAAATAGCCCCATCAACTTTGGGGATTTTTTTCCCAAAACTCCAATCTGGCTGCTGGCAAAGGATACAACTTTTTAAACCTAGAAGAAGGAATAAAAGAAGTACCATTACATTCCTTTGAAATCATATCAGAAATAGCATCAGGAACTGTAAAAACCTCTGGAGTAACCACAGGAGGTTTATAAACAAAATTTAAACGTTTACTAGTTTTAATATCAAGAGGACTAGTTTCCTCAATATCCAAAATAATTAACACTTTTTTCAACAAGGAATGAATATACTCCATCTTAAAGAGATAAGTAGATTTGTCAGTGTCAATATCTGAGATAGGATCTTCTAAATCACATAGATTCTCATCAGAAGAGGATAATTCAGTATGTTTTCGGTCATTTGAAAACTCATCATCTTTATGAGAAGTTTTAAAAGACCTAAAGCGTTTATTAGAAGGCGGAATGGCAGACAAAGCCTTCTGAATTGCATCAGCAATAAAATCTTTTATATTCACAGGGATATCATGTACATTAGATGTTGAAGGAACAACAGGCATAGTACTAGTACTGATGGATACATTCTCTGCATGTAAAAGCTTATCATGACAACGGTTACATACTAAAGCTGGAGATATAATCTCTGCTAACTTACAACAGATACACTTATCTTTGGTAGAACTGTTATCAGGCAGCAGGAATCCAACAGTGGTTTCTGAGACAGAATCAGATTGAGACATCTTGCAAATATAAGAGAAAAAAAACAACATATAAAGCAAAATTATCAATTTCCTTATATGGCAGTTTCAGGAATGGGAAAAAAATGCAAACAGCATAGCCCTCTGAGCATAGAAAAAGGCAAGCGGCATATAAGAAGTGGGGTTTAAATAATAAAATTATTTGGTGCCAAGTATGACGCGCAACACAAAACAAAAATATTTTGGCGCTATCAACATCTGGAAATGACGCAACTTGTGTCATAGCAGACACAACCTTGTGCAAGGAAACCTGGTGTCAACCAAGATGCCGGAAATTACAAATTTGCGTCACCGAATGTACCTTTGCGCCAAAAAATTATTGCACTAAGAATGACGCAATAAATATCAGCATAAATTTTGCTCACGAAAAATAATGAAAACAGTCAATTTTGAAGAAAAGACTATACCCCAGGTAAGAAAAAATTACTTCCTAAATATGTTTTTCCCAATTTTGAAACTGATAGTCTGCAAAAGGAAATATACATAAACCTGACTCATGGCAAATATAAGTACAATACATATATTTAGAACTTTACATTAATACATAAAGTGCCAAACCATAGCTGAAAGTGTCTTTAAGAAATTAAAACATACTTACCAAAAGACACCCATCCACATATAGCAGATAGCCAAACCAGTACTGAAACAGTTATCAGTAGAGGTAATGGAATATGAGAGTATATCGTCGATCTGAAAAGGGAGGTAGGAGATGAATCTCTACGACCGATAACAGAGAACCTATGAAAAGATTTCCTGCGAGGAAAACCATAGAATTCAATAGGTGATACTCCCTTCACGTCCCTCTGACATTCACTGTACTCTGAGAGGAATCAGGCTTTAAAATGCTGAGAAGCGCATATCACAGAAGAAAATCAAGCACAAACTTACTTCACCACCTCCATAATAGGCAAAGTTTGTAAAAACTGAATTGTGAGTGTGGTGAGTGGTGTATTTGTAGGCATTTTGAGGTTTGGGAAACTTTGCCCCTCCTGGTAGGATTGTATATCCCAAATGTCACTAGCTCATAGATTCTTGCCAATTACATGAAATAAATGTGTATACTTTCTGAAGGCACTGTTTATATATACAGTATATATAGATAAATAAATATATATATATATATATATATATGTAGAGTTCTCATGGAGATCCACGCTCGGTTCCAGGGTTGATTAGACCCCCAAAGCAGGCACAAACAACAGGGAATTTGTTCAACTCCTTTATATGTGATAACACCAATATTATTAACGCACGACCCGCAGGAGTTGCGAAGAACTGACCCCATCACGCTGAAATTTGGTAAGAAAACTATTATAATGTAAAATAGAGTTCTTATCAGTTGTTTTCTGAAAAAGAGTAGTTTGTAACCTACATTCATTTTCTACGAATACCTTATAGATTTCCAAATCCAAAAAGTGTATCTTATTCACATCACACTCCATTTTGAATCTAATAGTGGACTTCAATATTTTTGAAATTCAAATATTCGAACCATGTGTAGAGGTTCTCAACAGTGTCACTCCAAATAAGAAAAACATTGTCGATGTAGCGACGATATAATTTGATGGGGTTCTGCCTGGAGAAAACATTTGTTTACATCCATACAGTAGCAGCGTCTCTCCTCTCAAGTGATCGCATCTTTGTAACCGGGACACACGTCTGGCTGTTTGTGTACTTTATCATCATGACAACGGGTGACATGGGTGGTGACGCACGCGGGCGCCGGATGATGACGTTATTGGTAAGCGCCCTTGTTATGGACGCATTCGAGCTTGGCGATCCTTGGCTTGTTCGCGGGGTTGAGCAGCTGAGACTGTTTATGGTGATTGGGTGAGGGTATTTAGGTAAGGGTCATGTATGTTGTGTTTTAGGTCTGCACGGCCTCCATTGATAAAGGCTCTTGCGTGAGCCGAAACGTTTGGGCAAGGCCCTTGTTTCTTTATTGGTGTTATCACATATAAAGGAGTTGAACAAATTCCCTGTTGTTTGTGCCTGCTTTGGGGGGTTCTAATCAACGCTGGAACCGAGCGTGGATCTCCATGAGAACTCTGTAATATGGTAAACAGCAGTGCACCAAGGTGTTGGTTTGCTGGTGTGTGCCGCTTCACTCGCATATGTTTTATATATATATATATATATATATATATATATATATATATATATATATATATATAATATATATATATATATATATATATATATATATATATATATATATATATATATATATATATATATATATATATATATATATATATATATCTTTAATGGTCCTTTAATATGGTTACCATTTCCATTTAAAAAAAAAACTGATTTATATACCAAATATTTTATTAGACAATCCACATATATAATATATGGTTTATACTTAAAATTATTTGTGCTGTTTATATATGGCAGCCAATGTCCCCAAAACATTGTAGATAATTTTTACACATTTCAATTTCTTTTAAGCCCTTTTTTTTTCTTTCTTTCTAAACAACAATCAAACTTTAAATAAAAACTATTGAAATACAAAGTTAAAAACAACTGGACATCTAAATAATCTTTTTTTTTAATTATTATTAACCCCCTAATGACCAGCAATTTACCCTGTACGTCTCTGGTCTTTCTATGGGGGATTCTTTTTCTATAGCGCAGTCTCGCTGTTATTTTAGAAAGCCAGCAAGAGGGAGGGTCTAATAGCGCGGTCTTTCCCCTCACGGCAAGACCCGTGCTATTATAAGCAGACAATCCCTTAACGACCAATGATGTACAGGATACGGCATGGTCGTTAAATGATCATTCTTTGTCAGTTAAAGGGACAGTCTACACCAGAATTTTTATTGTTTTAAAAGATAGATAATCCCTTTATTACCCATTCCCTAGTTTTGCATAATCATCACTGTTATATTAATATACTTTTTACCTCTGTGATTACCTTGTATTTATGCATCTTCTGACAGCCCCCTGATCACATGACTTTTTATTTATTATCTTTTGATTTGCATTTTAGCCAATTAGTTTTTGTGCTGACTCTTAAATAACTCCACGGTCGTGATCACAATGTTATGGCCCAAATGAACTAGCAGTCTCATTTGGGAAAATGTTATAAAGTATATAAATATAACAATGTTGGTTATGCAAAGCTGGGGAATGGGTATTAAAGGCGTTATCTATCTTTTTAAACAATAACAATTTTTGTGTTGACTGTCCCTTTAAATCCACAAACAAACAAATTAAATCTGTACCTATCCATCTTTACAACATAATTCTCAAGGGATTGAAGCAAAAAAAGAAATGAAGGAAATTACCTCTGCTAATGTTTCAGAATTCAAAATTAAACTTTCAGATACTGCATTTAATTGGCAGGGTCGGGCTAATTTCCTCATCAGTAGCTTCAAGGCTCAATGCTTAGGAGCATAGGAGCATGATTTTACCGTCTAAGGGGGCTAAAACACATTATTATTTAGGCTTATTAATTCAAAAATTACACGTTCAATCAAATAATAATAAAAACAAATATTTTCCTTTTAATGATTATTGGGTTTGTGATTAGGAAATCCCATTGGCTAAATTTGTACTGTAGTATTCAGATTTTTTTTTTATAAATTGTGCATTTATGATCTCAGAATACATTAGTAAAGGCTTAATTATGTCACAAGTATTTAAAAAAAACAACAACAAAAAAACAGTTTCTCTAAACTAATTGAGCCTGTCTTATCTCTACCTTTGAATTTGCCATTCCTTTTCCTCTTTAGACGGTATAACATGCAAATCATTTTTTCTGTGTATATTTTTTCTTTGTTTTTGCATCTATTCTGAAAAGTTTGTATATTTTTTTTTTATTTGTTTTATTTTTAAAAGTAAACTTTTTTTTGCTGAACTAGATCAGTTTCTCTCTCTCTGCATCCAACACATCAGCTAATAGTTTATAGGTTTTGAAATGATAAAATTTGCTCCAAATGGTCATGTGATCACATTCTGAACAGATCAATGGACATGCCTCCTAAACTTGACTTTATACTCAATTTAACGAGCTAGCAGATATTTTCTGTCCACTTGTAAAAGACTTTGCACAATATATAAAGGGACAGTAAACATAAAGGGGTAGATTTATCAATTGCCAGGCGGACATGATTCGCTGTAGAGAATCATGTCCGCCCGACATTGCTAAATGCCGACAGCATACACTGTCGGCATTTAACATTGCACAAGCATTTCTTGTGAAATGCTTGTGCAATCTCACCTTCTGCACATTAACGGCCAATCAGCCGCTAGCAGGGGGTGTCAATCATCCCGATCGTATCGTATTGGGATGATTGCAGTCCGCCACCTAAAAGGTGGCGAACAATTTAAGGAGCAGCGGAGTTATGACTTCTGCTTCTTAATTTATGTTTAGGGCGAGCCGGAAACTTCGGGGGTGGAAAGCAGCATCGGACATGATTCCCGCTTCGGGGGTAGAAATGTAGAGCGGACATGATTCGCTATAGCATACTCTGTCTGCATTTATCATTGCACAAGCATTTCTAGTGAACTACTTTTGCAATGCTGTCCACTGCTCACTGGCGGCCATTCTGCCGCTAGCAGGGGTGTCAATCATCCCAATCGGACAGGTTAAGAAGCAGCGGCCTTATGACCGGTGCACTTCTTAACTTCTGTTTCAGGCGAGCCTGAAATGATGGGCCTCCAAAGCAACATTGGAATGCAGGGAAAGACGGATTTCAACATGACGGCACCCATGACTAGAGGGAGTTGGGGAATAACTTCAATACTATGCTTATAATATGTTTTAGTGTTTAATGTCTCTTTTCAGCGTCAAGGTGTTTTATTTCTTCAACTTACTGTTGTTTGTATTCAAAACCTTCAATCCATTCATCCATGTAAGCCTGCATTATAGGTTTTACATCTTTTTACCACCTACCCCATTACAAATAAGTACTGTGCCCTTCTGGGCCTCTGCTACAGCTGAGGCGAGTGGTCGGGATGCTGATTAGCTGTACTGTCCAAATTAACGAAAGGCTTAGGTGTACGAGTGGCTGAATACAAGCAACAATGGAGGATAAAATAAACACTTAGGGCTTGATATGTGTGCAGCCTCTAATCACCAGCTAGTTCCCAGTAGTGCATTGTTGATCCTGAGTCTACCTAGATATTCTTTTCAATAAAGGATGCCAAGAAAACGAAGCAAATTAGATATTAGATAGAATATTGTTTAAAATGATATGCTCTAAACTGTGGTCTTATTTCCTTTTAAAATCTGGAGGTAACTCCTGGAGGATCAAGCAGTGGAAGAACTATTTTGCATGTGTGTCCCCCTAACTGTAACTTCCCTCTGGTTTTCCCACCACCACTCTTCTGACAGCTTCCCAATCCCACTCGCTGCCCACAGCGTGCCCTAACCCCACCCCCAAAATCCAACCTCATCCTGCCCAAAACGTCAGAGAGGTGCCCCTATTTATTCTTTCAGGCAACTCCACTGTTGCTCTGCTCGAAAATGCTGAGGGCACTTCTTCCTCCACTGGTTTCCACCACTGCCCTCCAGAAGTACGATTCTTTGAACTATGGATGTAAGAGCTCTTGATGACTGGAAATGTGGCTCTCAGGCTTACTGTCTGAGTACATTGTATGCCAGCGATTGACTCCAATACTGGCCCCTGCTCCCTCTTTATGCCAGGTATGTGGCCACAACAAACCTCAGAGTGGACCCCTGGCACCCATATGCATTTCTATTTTTTAATTTATCCATATTTTTTTTATTTTCAAATTTTAAATCAGTGTATATATAACTTGTCTAGATTTGTGATTCTTAACCATGTTTATATAGGTATATAGGTGTACTTCTATTGAAAGGGTTGTAAAATGCTGCTATAGGCATAGTGGGCAGGTACCCCAAATTTGTGTTATCCTATAAATTTGTTGGAGACAGTTCTCCAAAACATCATGTGTACACTGCAACAAAATTTCCAGAAAATGTATTTGGTTATTTCCATTTCCAGAAATAAAATGGAAATTGATCAAGATTGATTTGATTTTGCTTATTTTATTTTATTGTATAGGGTCATCATACTGGACAAATTAAAGTTTTTAACTGTTATAGTTAATTAGAAACGTTTAAAAAGAATGAGTTTTAATAATAGTTAATGCATTTATTTATTACATTTCTTCCCTCTAGTGTTTATGAATTTCTTTTTAGCAGAAAATCATCTAAACCTCAGTCTTTTTTGTCTATCCGTAGAGAGCAAATTAAACGGGTTAAGGACTCTGATGATGTTCCTATGGTTTTAGTTGGAAACAAGTGTGACCTCCCTGCACGGACGGTGGAGACCCGTCAAGCTAATGACTTGGCTAGAAGTTATGGAATCCCATACATTGAGACCTCTGCTAAAACTAGACAGGTAAGTGTGTCTTTCAAAGGGCTACACCTGAGGTGATCTAAAGTCCTCCAAAAGGCTACAGAGATGTTTTATCTCTTGTCAGTGAAGTTGTCAAGGCCCTCCCAATGGAAGTCATCCCTTGCTTTCCCACCACCACTCTGCCCAGGCCTGCCCTGACCACACCCACAACATGCCCAACTTCACCATGACACATCTAGTCCTGCCCTCCCGCCATTGCACCGCCCATAAATCATTGGCGGGCCTCCTTGAAGTGCCACCCCACATGTAATTTTTGGACATTCCCGTGTCCATTGTACTAAAATCAAAATTGTAAAAGGGACAGTAAAGTCAAAATTAACCTTTCATGGTTTAAATAAAGCATGCAATTTTAAACAACTTTCCAATTTATTTCCTTTACCAGTTTGTTCTCTTCTTAGAATTCACACTTTCTGAGGTACAAGCTCCTACTGAGTATGTGCAAGAGTTCAGAGTGTATACTTATAAGAGTCTTTAATTGGCTAAATGCTGTCACATGATTTAGTGGGCAGGGAAATTAAACAATCTTTGAATTAAAAAAATAAATCTACTGATAATTTGAAATTTAAAGTATAGCATTGCCTTTTTATGTGCATTTGGGGATTATACTATTGTACTGTATATAATTGTCCTATAACCGTGATATTTGTAATAAATGTAAATATATTGAACTTCTCTTTGTTCCCTGGAGAAAAAGCTTAGGGTCACAGTGAAAGCCATTTAGGTCCATATGGCCCCCAGCCTCAGGCTAACAGTTGCCCACCAAAGCAATATTTAAAGGAAATACTAAAGTCAAAATTAAACTTTCATGATTCAAAAAGAGCACACAATTTTAAACAAATTAACAATTCACTTCCATTATCAAAATGTGCACACTCTTTTTATATGCACCCTTTTTGAGGCACCATATATACTTATATACATGTTATGATTGGCTGATTGCTGTCACATGATGCAGGCAGGGAAGGAAAATAAAACTAACTTTGAAATTTGTCCAAAAAAAATCTACTAATTTAAAATTCAAAGTAAGTGCTTTTGCATTGTCTATTATGCATTTAATGATTATGCTATTCTAATCTATCTAGTGGCCCTTTAATCCAATGTACATAAAACCTAAGTGATAACAGAAATTGGCTTTCATTTAATAGTCTGAGTACTGTTTCACTAGGCACAGTTTTATCTAGACTGTAGACAAGTCAGGTAAATCTTGTTTCTTACATAAAGTTCTGGTCATGGAAGGTTAGAGCCATTTTCCATTAAAGAAAACATGTGATAACAAATTATGGGCTAGAGATATATGCAGTTGTTAATATGGTGACACTGGGGTGCTTTTCCTGAGCCTACCTAGGTATGCTTTTCAACAAAAGACACAAAGAGAACTAACTAAATTATATAAAAAAGTAAATTGGAAAGTTGCCCTATCTGAATCATGAAAATGTAACTTTGAATTGACTGTCTCTTTCAAGGGGCGTTAAATACATTTTTATAAATATCTTTTCTTTTATTGATTTTTCAAACAAACAAACAAAGAAAAAATAAAACAGGATAGACAGCATGACAAATTCAATAGTATACAGATACAGTATTTTTTCCAATATCTATGGCTTTCGGTTTAGACCCAGAGCATAGTTTATATTTGCATATCCACCTTAACTACAGTTATAGACCCTCTAAGGTTTCACAGGTTATCACTCAAGATTTTTAGCTAGGTGTTTGAACTTTAAGATTTGTTTATTGCTGCAAGGATCAACCTATAGTTTCTTCATCCATGCCACCCTAGCACATGTACCATACTCCTCACTTATTTATCTCAAGGAATGGCCTTGAGCAAAAATCAAAAGATCATATATTCACACCTCTCCTTTCCACCTCATTTTCCAGAGACCCTGTCCTCCCATTATATAAATATTGTTCCCATAAAAATATCATATCCTGATAAAAATTCAAACGGCCCAATCTAAGGTAATATAATCTTTCCAATATCAAAGTATTTTTAACTAGGTCAAGCCAATGAGTAACCGAGGGTGGGTGAGTTTTCTTCCATAACTTTGGGATAAGTCTTTTTGCGGCATTTAGTAAAATTTGATAGAGACATTTTCTAATTTTACAGGGGATATGTGGGCTGGCATTAAATAAAACTCCCTCAGGGGAAAGGGTCAAGTCAGTTCCAAGAATTTTACCTATCTGTGTTTGGACTTGAGTCCAGAATGGTTGTAGTTTATCACAACCCCACCAAATATGATGCATAGTGCCCTCTTGGTCACATCCTCTCCAGCACTTATTGCTGGCTTTTGTGAATATGTGTTTTAATTTGCTAGGGGTCAAATACCACCTGGTGAGTATTTTGGTATTGGTTTCAAGTGCTGCCGCCGAATGCGCTGATCTAGCAGTTGCCTGAAACCATAAGTCCCATTGCTTGTGCGAGATTTCAATCCCTAGTTCTCCCTCCCATCTTTTAGTGTAATTTGGTTTGTTTGGGTAGTGTGATCTGAGGATATTTTTATACATAAGTGATATGACTTTCTTGGGGGTTTGTTGGGCGGAACAAAGGAGTTCAAATGCAGTTCGGGCTCTGAATAAGTCCTGTTTATATTTGTGCATGGAAAGGTAATGACGTACCTGGTGATAGGCAAACCAAGATTGGAATTGGGTATAGCCTTGTGAGATCAACATATCTCTCTGTACTAGTTTCCCCCTTTCCACTAATGTGAACACGGGAAAATATTCTAGGAATTTTGAGGTTGTATTTACAGATTGTTTTATCCCTATGGGACCTTCCCGAAGTTCCCTATTAAGGTTAAGTGTTGTCAGTGGTGAATAAGTTGATGTGATAAGTTTGTGAGAGTTCCGTATTTTGGACCATGTTGACCATGTTTCTTTGATTATTGGATAATCTGCGATCTTCTCTAGGGGGGGTTTATTAGGGGCCCAGCACATTACACCCATTTGGGGTACTCCCAATAATTGGGATTCTAATTGGATACATCTCTTATAGGATTCGGTCCCCTGTCTACACCACTCCACAATTCTGTTTAAGGTAATTGCCATTTTATAGAAGTGTAGATTCGGAGCCCCCAACCCACCCTCTTCCCTAAGCCTATACAATGTATTTTTTGCTAGCCGTGGGGGTCTACGGCACCAGATATAGGTGTCCATTATAGATTGTAATTTACTAATATCTGTTGTAATCCCTGAAATTGGTAAGGCCTGCATGACATATAGGGCCTTTGGTAGCAAAGTCATCTTGGCAGCAGCTATTCTCCCCAGCCAAGAAATATTCTTTTTGGGGAGCCAAGAAGTTGTTAGTTGCTGGAATTCCTCTAATAGGCGGCCATAGTTCAGTTTTCGAATGGTTTCTGTGTTATGGGAGAGAAAAATTCCTAGGTATTTTAACGCTTGGGTCTGAATTTTATATGGGAATGTTTGTTGAATCAGTGTTACCTCCCTGTCTGTAAGATTGATTGGATATAGTTCCGATTTATTGGTGTTTATAAGAAAATTTGATACAGCCCCGAAGGCCTGTAGGATGTTCTGCACATGTGGGAGGGAATGTATTGGATCGGTCAGGGTCATCAGGATATCATCAGCAAACATTGCTAATTTATATGTTTCTTCCTCAATGGTTATACCTTTTATGTGTGGATGCTCACGTAATTTGACAGCTAGTGGCTCTAGAGATAAGATAAAGAGAATGGGAGAAAGCGGGCATCCCTGCCTCGTGCCGTTCCGAATTTCAAAATGGTCAGAGAGGGCCCCATTGACCTTAATATGAGCAGAAGGGTTGGAGTATAATGCAAATATTTTTTGAATAAATGTTGAGGGGAAGCCAAATTTTTGAAGGGTAGATTGTAAAAAGGTCCAATCTAGCCTATCAAACGCCTTTTCAGCATCTGTTGATAGGTATACTGCAGGGGTGTTTGATTTTTTAACATATTCTAATAGATTCAGTACTTTACATATATTATCTTTGGCCTCTCTCTGTGGGACAAAACCAACTTGATCATAATGAATAAGATTGGGCAATATTGTATTGATTCTATTCGCAAGGATTTTGGCATAAATCTTAAGATCTACATTTAACAGAGAGATTGGCCTAAAATTAGCTGGGGTATCTGGCTTTTTTCCCGGTTTAGGGAGGACTGAAATATGGGCCTGTAACATAGTATCAGGGAAAACTTCGAGTTCCGAAATATGGTTAAATAGAGAGAGCAGATGCGGTACAAGTTGTGTTTTAAATAATTTATAGTATCGGTTACTGAAACCGTCAGGGCCTGGGGCCTTCTCCGGCTTCAACTCCTTTATGGCGTCTAGCACTTCCCTCTCAGATATTGGGGCATCTAATAACATTGCTTCACTTTCAGTAAGTTTGGGAAGGGTTACCTTGTCTAAATATTGTTCACATTTTAGTTGGTGCTGAGCAAGTTGTCTATTAGGGTATAAATTGTAGAGTCTATGATAGAAGTTTTTAAAGGAGTCTCCAATGGATTTTGTGTCTTCTATTGTGGTGTTCAGTGGCGTTTTGAGGGAATGGATATATGAGTTGGCACGTTGTACTTTTAACGCCCTCGCCAGTAATTTCCCTGTCCTATTTCCTTCTCCATAGTATTTCTGTTTTATGTGTAATTGATATCTTTGGGATTCAATTTGTAAATGTTTATTCAATTCATCTCTTTTTTCTTGAAGAGTTTTAACTAAAGCTCCATCTGTAGGATGGAGCTTCAGGGCGAGATCAGCTTCCAGAACCTCTTGAGCTAGTTTAGTGTATTCTTTAAGAGATTGTTTTCGCTTAAAGGCTTTAAATTTAATAAATTCACCCCTAATGTAGGCTTTATGGGTCTCCCAAACCAATGCGGGTGTGACGTCTGCAGTGTTATTAAGGGTAAAATAAGTGTCTAGATGTTCAGCAAATGACTCTATCACTGTTTTGTCCGTCAGGAGAGAATTATCTAGTCGCCACAAAAAGGGCTTGATAGGGGCAGATGGCCATATCAGTTTGCACTCCACTAGGGAGTGGTCCGACCATACCGTATGCCTAATATTAACTGTTTTAATTAAAGATAGGGCCATATGATCAACTAGAATGTAGTCTAGCCTCGAATAGCTCTTTTGAGGGTTTGAAAAAAATGAGTAATCCCTAGTGTGGGGATGTGCGTATCTCCATACGTCGTGAAGTGTCAATTTCCTAATATCCCTCCAAATGGAGCAGAGAGCTTTTTGATTATGTCGGGTGGCCGGGTTGGAACTATCCATATCTGGTACCAAGGGGACATTAAGATCTCCTGCCACTATCAAGGGGCCTTTGGTTAAATCTGCTATTCTATTAGTGACACGTGAGAAAAATAGGTCTTGTCTCATATTGGGGCAGTATAAATTTATAATGGTTATTGGTTTGCCAAATAATAGTCCCATTATACCTAAGTATCTGCCGTCTTTGTCTTTGTCTATATATTGAAGCTGGAAAGGGATAGACTTATGTATCAATATGCTGACACCATTGACCTTTTTATGTGAGTTAGTACTATGAAAATGTAATGGGTACTGAGTAGAGAGAAACCTAGGAATCCCCCCTGTCTTGAAGTGAGTCTCCTGTAATAGGAGTATTTTCCCTCCTCTCCCACATAGATCCCTAATGGCCATACTTCTCTTATTGGGGCTGTTAAAACCTCTCACATTCTGAGTGAGGATTTGTATGGATTGTGTGTTAACTTGAGACGGCATATTTATTTGATACTCTCTTTAGAAATTTATTATGAGCCAGGTGCGTAAAACTCTGTGAGGGGTGGTCATGGACATAATGAGTAAGTTTCATACTAAGCTGTATCCAATAACAGTATGTCTGTAGAGAAATAAAACAATATATAAACATAGCAAACATAGCACAACTGGTGCAAACATGTAAAACATAGAACAGTATTTTTCTTGTAGGGGGAATACAAACCCCAGTCGGGCATCATATTTTCCTAAGACTTAGTGTATATAGTGCATCTCGTGTGGCAAGGCAGATGATACCATAGACACCAATTCTTTACCAGAGGACAGAGAAACACAACTAAACAATTAAAAATAGCCTACAGGGACTCTCCAACATAGCTAACATTATTGCATAATAACTTAGAACCAATTTAGAACAATTAGCAGGGCAGGGCCTCCGCTGGTCAGGTTGTTACCTTATACCGCTCTTTCTCCCGCTGGCATCTTCTCCACTAACCAGCAGGTACCCCATCTCCCAGAACCACATGCAGAGTCCATCCCGCCCCAGCCCCCCCATCATAAAATTCCGGGGAAGGCCAGGACGGGCAGACTCCATAGCGCTGGGGCGCATCTAGGACCAACAATGTTCATCACTGTATGCAAGATCAGTTATAATTGTCCCATGTGTGAGAAAAGTCACTTCCCCAATGTAGTCGTGGGACCAGAAGCTCGGGTTTCATTGTTGCCAGTCTTTGTTGTGGTTTTCTTCCATTCTGTTCTCTGTGGAAGTGGTGGAGCAGGTCTAGCTTCCCCTGTCGCTGTTTCAGTGGAATCAGTAAGTGGGGAGAGTGGTGTTATCTCTAAATCTTTACAGACCTTTGGAATGTCCTCAACAGAGTTGCAGATCAGTCGTCTTCCCCTCCAAGGTATTTGTAGGTTGAAAGGGTGACCCCATCTATATGGGATATTGCGTTGTCGCAGCTTGGCCGTAAAGTGTTTAAATTCTCTTCTTTTCTGTAGAGTTCTGGGTGTCAGATCCTCATATAGCTGAACGGGTTCAGATCTGTATTTGAGTGGATATTTCTGCCTCGCTTTCTTCATAATCTCTTCTTTAATTTGATAGCTTGTGATTTTAACAATAACATCCCTTGGAGGCTGGTCTCCTAGGGGCTTTGCTCGCAAGGCTCTATGAAAGCGATCTAAGGCTATAGTGGCTTCAGGGTCAACCCCAATGATGGAGGTAAAGAGGCCTTGTAAATAGTCTTCCAATTCTGTTGCTGGTATAGTCTCTGGAATTCCCCTTATTCTAATGTTGCCTCGACGACTCCGATTTTCTAACTCGTCTATTTTATTTTCCATCTGGAATATGAGGTCATCCTGTGACGTAGCCTTGGAGCGGAGGAAAGTTATATTGGAGCTGGCGAGGTCCGAGTTGTCCTCCAGTCTCTCCACCCTTTGGCCCAAATCCGAGAGATCTTTTTTGATCTCAGAAATCTCCTCTCTAATACACTGCTTCACTTGACAGATTAGGGCAGAGAAATCTTTTTTGGAGGGTAGTGAGTCTAAGAGGGCTTTTGGGACTGAGATGGCAGGAGCCAGACTTTCCCCCTCCGATTCAGATGAAGCAGAGGATACATCAGTCCTGGTGTCACGTGTGGCTGTCATTTTTTTAGTAGATGAATCTAGTTGTTTGAAAAAATTATTGACAGATGGATTCACAGATGTTTGCTTTTTGGCAGATCTTTCTGGCTTGTTTCCCTTTTTTGGAGACATGCTGAGCGCTATAATAAAAATTAAATATGTCCTGTATGTCAACAGATTCACCAATCCCAGGTAGCTGGGCGAAGCAGTGTTAGTTGCTGTATGATGTTCAGCAGAGAATACTTTTGGTGCGCCAGAGGAAAGTAACTTAGCTTCTGTAGTGAGCCTGTAGATGTTTTAATATGAGTGCTAGGACAGGAAGAAGTGTGGCATCACTTTAAAAGGCTATTATGTCTCCGGAGCTAATAGCAATCAAAATGAGCAGGGTGTCTATTAAACAGCCTTATTCCCCTTATCCATTCCATCACTGAATGCTATCCGACCGTTTAGCTCTGTGCAGCGTGTCTCTCTGTCCAAGATGGCGGCTGCGTCCCTTTATGCTTCTGCCCCAGAACTCTGCTTTGGCTTATTATATCCCAAGTCACTAATATACAAGAGCGCAAGTCTCACCTGCATGAGGATGCTTGTTAGTGCGAAGGCATTTGATGGCATCGATGTAGCTGGACTTGAGGCGGTTACCTCCGCTATTCAGATGTAGGCCCCATAGCCCTCCCGTTGGTGCAGCACATGTCCGGCAAGCAGTGTGTCAGTATCGCTACCGGTTAGAGCCCAAATGGCATGGGCGCAGGTTGTGAGAAAAGGTCCATGCACATTTAGGCAACGTTACACGGCATATTGATCTGGCTATGCACATATTGAGCTTATTTTGCCCTGTAGGGAGACCGGAGCTCACACAAGTGCAGCCGTCTCCATTGAGCGCTGGCTCCGCCCCCCTAAATACATTTTTAATTGCTGATATAGCTAAGATTCATATATAAACACTGCAAAAATGACTGCATACAAAAAAATGCTCTTAAAGCATTGAAAACTTTCACAATGTGCAGGGTTTGCTATGTCTGAGCAGTCCAGGAGTACATAACTTGAAAACCTTGGTGAGTATTATCTTAAAACACTGGGATTTCTACCTCTATGGCAATACATAATAAATAATAATAATAAATAAATAAATAAATAATTGGGTAGAAAAATGTAGAAAAAGCATTTAAAGGGACACTCAAGTCAAAATTAAACTTCCATAATTCAGATAGAGTATACAATTGTAAAAAACATTCCAATTTACTTCCATTAACAAAATGTGAACAGTCTTTTTATATTTACACTTTTTGAGTCACCAGCTCCTACTGAGCATGTGCAAGAATTCACAGAATATAACTACAGGTAGCCCTCAGTTTACGCCGGGGTTAGGTTCCAGAAGGAATGGTTGTAAATCAAAACCGTTGTAAATTGAAACCCAGTTTATAATGTAAGTCAATGGGAAGTGAGGGAGTTAGGTTCCAGGCCCCTCTCAAAATTGTCATAAGTAACACCTAATACATTATTTTTAAAGCTTTGAAATGAAGACTTTAAATGCTAAACAGCATTATAAACCTAATAAAATAATCACACAAGACAGAATATATAATTCTGTCTTATAGATAGTTCTGTCTAGAGACCCCAAAGAGACACCCTGTCTGCAAAGTCACCTTTCTTCTGCAGAGATGAGCTTCTGAATACAGGAGTACAATAAGCTGCGTCTGACAAAAGGTCACCTCATATAGATAGAGGAAAGGAAATTTCACGCTAAGCTTGTTGGCTTGTGTGAATCAAGCTCTCGGTATTCGGGAGAGCCTTACACAGTTTGTTCCTGTCTCCTACCCTCTATGCCTGTGTTCAGTATCGGCATACGAAGAGGGAGGTGTGTCATCATCCAGCGTTCCTGATTGGCCACACGGAACTTGGTCCGGCTCGAGGATTGGTGTTGTTGCCGTTGTGAGTCTCCCGGGCGACGCTGTGGTCCCGGCCCGCTTGGTTAGGCACGTTCAAGTGCCGCCCTGCTTGTGAGTACCTTTTCTCTCCTTATACTCACCTGTCTGGGTCTATACGTTATCACCCTATTGGCGCCTTCCTGTTTCCCCTCTACAGATTTCCTAACCGTCTACGCACGCTACAGAAGAGCAGCCTTATATCGGATTGTTTGCTACATTCGTCACCATAGGCGCACCTCCATCAAGGACTTATTTTGTTTTTGATATCTGTTTCAAGAATATATAATTAAACTAAGTTAAATGAAGAAAAACATTTGCTAAACAGCATTATAAACCTAATAAAATAATCACACAACACAGACTTCACTTGCATTTTTCTGCAAACAGTTCTTTCTATGCATTCCAATCTGGACTGATTTATAGACAGGAAGATCTTGTTCCTTTGAAATCTGCTTAATAGCTCAGGTCTGGTTAAACTGATTAATTTCAGCTTGCTTGGCTTTTCTGCAACACAAGCGGACAGCTCCACCTACTGGCTATTATAATAAATGCACTGCTTCTCAATTCTTTTCAATAGCAGTCACATGACTGGAAAAAAAGGTTGTTATTCTGAAACGGTGTAAAATGAACCGTTGTAAAACGAGGGCCTCCTGTATATGCATTTGTGATTGGCTGGTGGCTGTCACATGATACAGTGGGAGTGGAAATAGACATAACTGAAATTAGTTTGAAAAAAATCTACGTCTCATTAGAAGTTCAGACTAAGGGGTCCATTTATCAAAGGCTTTGCAAGCCTTTTGACCCCCTACGACTGCAGGTTCTTACAAGAGAACCTGCAGTCTGTATTTAACAAACAGCGGTCATCAGACCGCTGCTTTCCTTACTAAGGTGGCAAATTTCAATCTCCCCGGTCTCATCATGTTTGCCCGTGCATGTTTGGCTGTGCGCGGGATTGCAAAATAGCGCTCGTGTGCAATGCTGAATTCTGCCAGGGGAATTCAGCCCGCCAGAGGTGAGCTGCAGCAGACAGGGGCGCGTATATGCGCCCCTGTCCGCGCAGCTTGATAAATCGACCCCTAAGTGCTATTGCATTGTCTTGTTATTGTGCATTTGTTGATTATGCAAATCTACTGTATTTACTGGTTCTTTAATACAGTTCCTGTTACATCCCCCTATAAAGAGAATGTGTTACTGTACTAATGACCCAGAAAATCAGAAGGGAAGGACATGACTATATATACGCCCTACCTCTAGCAGTCATCAATCAATAAACAGGTTCTCATATAAAACCTCAAGGGTTAAAGGGTTAAGGGTTGTACTGCTCTAACATTTTTGCCTTTTTAATGTGTTCCCAATGGTCTATTTTACCTGCAAGAGTGTATTATTTGTTTTCCAACTGATCTTTTACCTTTTTTTGTCATTTGAAATAGTTTATTTTACCTGTAGAAACCACCCCATACATTGGTATGTAGGAGAGACACAGATATTGTTGTATCTGAAATAGCTGGTTGTGCCCATTCATAATTAGCATTTCAATACCTAACTATGTTTATACATAGATAGCATTAGCAGGTCTGCTTTACCTACAGGCTAAGCCAATTTTTATGGGCATATCCTTGAGAAGAATAGGTGATGGTTTAATTACCAAAACACACGATTTCACATACAAAAATAAACATGAAGGATCAATTTACTATATATTTAATACTCTGCTGTAGGTACAACAAGCCATTTGGATCACATTAAAGGTAAAGACATATTATAGTACATTTTCACTTTAAAGTTCTATATATTCAGCAGTGTACCAAAACAAATCACAGTACATAAAATTTATAAATACTTGAGGTTGAAAAAACCTTTTGAATTAAAACAACTTTTCAGCGAATAAGAGTCATATTTTAAAATTCAATTTACAATGTGTGACGACATGTATATGGTCTTTTTTTAACCCATAGCATGAATCAAAAACTAATTTGTAGAGATTTTTATTTGGGCTTTCGTACAGATACTAAGTTGTCTAAATTTTGCTGATTCATTGAGTCATTTGATATATGAACAGCCAAATACATTATTGAATGAAACGGATGAATGATTGCTTGACAAAATCAATTTGGTATACCTCTCTTATACAGCGGGTTAGGGACCGGAGCCCCGCTGTAAATGGAAAACCGCCTTAAAGTGAAACAACGCGTTTTTAGCTTTCTTTTCACTTGCCAGTATCTTTAAAAACTTGAAAATATGTTTGAACTAATATATATTAGGGGTGCAATAGCGCTAAGTTTAGTTTAACACTAGCACAGTACAGTATTCAATTAGTATTCAATAAATACTGTACAGTATCTATTAATTAGTGACAATTGCCAGACTACAACACTTGAGAAACAAATTTACTGTAATGCTGTAAACAGAGTGAACTGCACATAACAAAATGGTGCCAGTCACTTTTCTCGCAATCTCACGATGAGTACAGCACTGTTTCAAAATCCTTGGAAGTTGAACTTCAGCTTCACATTATCGCTGTATTAGCGAAGCACTGTAAAATGAAGCCCTGTAAAGTGAAGTGCTGTAAAGTAAGGTATACCTGGATTTAAAGGGACAGTCAAGTCCAAAAATACTTTCATGTTTCAAATAGGGCATGTAATTTTAAACAACTTTCCAGTTTACTTTTATCACAAATGTTGCTTTGTTCCCTTGGTATTCTTAGTTGAAAGCTAAATCTAGGAGGTTTATATGCTAATTTCTTAGACCTTGAAGGCCGCCTCTAATCTAAATGCATTTTGATAGTTTTTCACCACTAGAGGGCATTAGTTCACGTGTTTCATATAGATAACATTGAGCTCATGCACATGAATTTACCATGGAGACAGCTCTGATTGGCTAAAATGCAAGTATGTCAAAAGAGCTGAAATAAGGGGGCAGTCTGCTGAGGCTTAGATACAAGGTAATTACAGAGGTAAAATGTGTATAATTATAACTGCGTTGGTTAAGCAAAACTGGGGAATTGGTAATTAAGGGATTATCTATCTTATAAAACAACAAAAATTCTGGTGTTGACTGTCCATTTAAGTCATACAAGAGTTGTATGTTCTTTTAACATTGAAAGATAAATACTTTTAATTGTTCGAATCCTATAATGTAAGATTTTTGTTAATACTTATTGTCTATATTAGCTGTTCCCATTGGAAATAACGGTAATGAATCCAAATCCAATATTCATCCAAACTGAATGCCTGCATGGACAAAATTCGGCCAAACCAAACATTTGAAAAAAATTAATCTTTCAGATTAAACAAAATGTTTGCCAGTGCACCGCACATCTACTAATTTGTTTCATATTGAAGGTCTATTAAATTCAAAATAAAATGTTTAATTCTGCATAGGAAAAAAAAGTGTACAGTAGTTTTATTATTTTTGTTTACACTCCAGTGCATTCTGCGAAAAGCAGAACCTTAAACCTGCAGCATTGTACACTGTGATTACTTGATCAGCGCAGGAGCATATAACTGTCCCTAATAGGCCACATCAGAAGATATAAGACACAAATAGGATAAAGTTTATATCCCTGGTTGTAAGTTCAGCTGTTGTGTGAGAAATGCTGTGTGGGAGCTCCTCCCCCTATATGTATGAGGGATAGATCACATGATGCTGTCTGTGTGGGAGCCCCTCCCCTTCATGTATGAGAGAGATCACATGATGCTGTCTGTGTAGGAGCCCCTTCCCTTTATGTATGAGAGAGATCACATGATGCTATCCGTGTAGAAGCTCCTCACCTTTATGTATGAGAGAGAGATCACATGATGCTGTCTGTGTAGGAGCCCCTCCCCTTTATTTATGAGGTAACAAAAGCAGCCATGAAGCTGTCCTGCCATAAACACAGACTGTAAAGTGACAATGTCTCTTTCCAGTCAAATGAATGACAAGTATGTTTGCATACCTCCCAACATTTCAAAATTCAAAAGAGGGAAACCCCCCCTGCGGCAAAAAATTTTGAAATGTGGTGGGCGGGGCTTAAAAAATCATAAGATTAAAGTAATATAAATAAAATTCTAAATAAAGTCATATATTTTAATACACTTACGCCTAGATTTAGAGTTTTGCGGCCAAAGGGGTGCGTTAGCTACGCTTGCTTTTTTCTGGCCGCACCTTTTAAATACCGCTGGTATTTAGAGTTCACAGAAGGGCTGCGTTAGGCTCCAAAAAAGGAGCGTAGAGCATATTTACCGCAACTGCAACTCTCGATACCAGCGGTGCTTACGGACGCGGCCAGCTTCAAAAACGTGCTCGTGCACGATTCCCCCATAGGAAACAATGGGGCAGTTTGAGCTGAAAAAAAACCAAACACCTGCAAAAAAGCAGCGTTCAGCTCCTAACGCGGCCCCATTGTTTCCTATGGGGAAACACTTCATAAGTCTACACCTAACACCCTAACATGAACCCCGAGTCTAAACACCCCTAACCTTACACTTATTAACCCCTAATCTGCCGACCCCGCTATCGCTGACCCCTGCATTACACAATTAACCCCTAATCTGCCGCTCCGGACACCGCCGCAACCTACATTATACCTATGTACCCCTAATCTGCTGCCCCTAACACCGCCGACCCCTATATTATATTTATTAACCCCTAATCTGCCCCCACAACGTCGCCGCAAGCTATCTACAATAATTAACCCCTAATCTGCCGATCGCACCTCACCGCTATTATAATAAAGTTATTAACCCCTAATCCGCCTCACTCCCGCCTCAATAACCCTATAAGAAATAGTATTAACCCCTAATCTGCCCTCCCTAACATCGCCGACACCTAACTTCAATTATTAACCCCTAATCTGCCGATCGCACCTCACCGCTACTATAATAAATGGATTAACCCCTAAAGCTAACTCTAACCCTAACACCCCCCTGTTCCGATCAGCCAATAGAATGCGAGCTCAATCTGATTGGCTGATCCAATCAGCCAATCGGGTTGAACTTGAATCTGATTGGCTGATTCCATCAGCCAATCAGAATTTTCCTACCTTAATTCCGATTGGCTGATAGAATCCTATCAGCCAATCGGAATTCGAGGGACGCCATCTTGGATGACGTCCCTTAAAGGAACCTTCATTCTTCAGTTGGACGTCGGAAGAAGAGGATGGATCCGCGCTGGAGGTCTTCAAGATGGAGCCGTTCGTCATCGGATGAAGATAGAAGATACCGCTTGGATCAAGATGGTTGCCGGTCTGGATCTACTCTTCTTCCCGGATAGGATGAAGACTTTGGAGCCTCTTCTGGACCTCTTCAGCCGCCGCTTGATAGAAGACTTCAGCCGGATTATGGATCGCCAGCCCCCGCTTGGGCTTGGATGAAGACTTCGGAGGACGGATCGGTGAACCTGGTATGGTGAAGATAAGGTAGGAAGATCTTCAGGGGCTTAGTGTTAGGTTTATTTAAGGGGGGTTTGGGTTAGATTAGGGGTATGTGGGTGGTGGGTTGTAATGTTGGGGGGGGGATTGTATTTCTTTTTTTACAGGCAAAAGAGCTGAATTATTTGGGGCATGCCCCGCAAATGGCCCTTTTCAGGGCTGGTAAGGTAAAAGAGCTTTGAACTTTTTAAATTTAGAATAGGGTAGGGCATTTTTTTATTTTGGGGGTCTTTGTTATTTTATTAGGGGGCTTAGAGTAGGTGTAATTAGTTTAAAATTGTTGTAATATTTTTCTAATGTTTGTAAATATTTTTTTATTTTTTGTACTTTAGTTAGTTTATTTAATTGTAGTTATTTGTAAGTATTGTATTTAATTAATTTATTGATAGTGTAGTGTTAGGTTTAATTGTAACGTAGGTTAGGATTTATTTTACAGGTAATTTTGTAATTATTTTAACTATTTTAGCTATTAAATAGTTAATAACTATTTAATAGCTATTGTACCTGGTTAAAATAAATACAAAGTTGCCTGTAAAATAAATATTAATCCTAAAATAGCTACAATATAATTATTAGTTATATTGTAGCTATATTAGGGTTTATTTTACAGGTAAGTATTTAGCTTTAAATAGGAATAATTTATTTAATAAGAGTTAATTTTTTTTCGTTAGATTTAAATTATATTTAACTTAGGGGGGTGTTAGTGTTAGGGTTAGACTTAGCTTTAGGGGTTAATCCATTTATTATAGTAGCGGTGAGGTGCGATCGGCAGATTAGGGGTTAATAATTGAAGTTAGGTGTCGGCGATGTTAGGGAGGGCAGATTAGGGGTTAATAATATTTCTTATAGGGTTAGTGAGGCGGGAGTGAGGCGGATTAGGGGTTAATAACTTTATTATAGTAGCGGTGAGGTGCGGTCGGCAGATTAGGGGTTAATAATTGTAGGTAGGTGGCGGCGACGTTGGGGGGGGGGCAGATTAGGGGTTAATAAATATAATATAGGGGTCAGCGGTGTTAGGGACAGCAGATTAGGGGTTCAGAGGGATAACGTAGATGGCGGCGGTATACGGAGCGGCAGATTAGGGGTTAAAAATTTTAATCGAGTGGCGGCGATGTGGGGGGACCTCGGTTTAGGGGTACATAGGTAGTTTATGGGTGTTAGTGTACTGTAGAGCACAGTAGTTAAGAGCTTTATGAACCGGCGTTAGCCCAAAAAGCTCTTAACTCCTGGTTTTTTTCTGCGGCTGGAGTCTTGTCGTTAGATTTCTAACGCTCACTTCAGCCACGACTCTAAATACCGGCGTTAGAAAGATCCCATTGAAAAGATAGGATACGCAAATGGCGTAGGGGGATCTGCGGTGTGGAAAAGTCGCGGCTGGAAAGTGAGCGTTAGACCCTTTCCTGACTGACTCCAAATACCAGAGGGCGGTAAAAAACAGCGTTAGGAGCCTCTAACGCTGGTTTTGACGGCTACCGCCCAACTCTAAATCTAGGCCTTAGGCAGCAAATCAAACACAAGCTCAAACCACTGGTATGGCTATGTGAGCTATGTATTTAATTAGCCTTTGCAAAGACAGTGCTAAATATTTTTATCTTAATTGGACATTCAATAATAAATTCTTTAAAACTGCTCTCTGCTTTCTCCATTAATATTTTAGATTCTGGCCTTTAAAGTCAGCAAAAATGCACAGTAGCACACTACATATCATACACTTACACATGCAGATACACACAGACACTACATAACATACACTTATACATGCAGATACACACACAGTACATAACATACACTTACACATGCAGATACACACACACTACATAGCATACACTTATACATGTAGATACACACACACTACATAGCATACACTTATACATGCAGATACACACACACTACATAGCATACACTTATACATGCAGATACACACACACTACATAGCATACACTTATACATGCAGATACACACACACTACATAGCATACACTTACACATGCAGATACACAGACACTACATAGCATACAGTTATACATGCAGATACACACTTATACATGCAGATACACATACACACACTAAATAGCTTACATTTATACATGCAGACACACACTACATAGCATAAACGTATACATACAGATACACACACACAGTTATGGATACAGATAGACACACACACTACATCATATATGGGTATCTGTAATTCATTGTATGGGGTCCTGGGGTTGGCAAGCACATTAGCTGGCAGTCCGCAGCTGCCACTGTTCGTTACCCTGGTATTAGCACTGCTCATTGTATAAAACTGAAGGCATGCTAGTATTATCACCAGGGGCGCGATCCGATATATATGGCGCAGGTTTCGGCGCAAGCGTGGAAACCTGCGCCGCCCGTAGTTTCACCTCGCACATCGGGCTATCACATATACGGCGCCGACAGTTGCTAAAGTGCCGTAAGTCGGACAAACTAGCAATGTCCAGAAATAAGCGTAAGTACAAATTTCTGGAGTCGCCAGTGACTTACGGCACTTTAAAAACTGCCGCCGCCTAAAAAATCTTACTAAATATTAAATCTCCCGCAACTGTCTAACACGCCTCCCAAAAATAGCCCGACACGTATACCCCTCTATCCGCAATCCCCCCTCTCACTCCTAACAATAAATGTATTAACCCCTAGACCGACATCCCCCCACAATGCAATAAGCCTAATTATTAACCCCTAAACCGCCACTCCCGGACCCCGCCGCCACCTACATTAAATGTATTACCCCCTAATCTGACCCCCCTACACCACCGCCACCTATATTAAATATATTACCCCCTAATCTAACCCCCCTACACCGCCGCCACCTATATAAATATATTAACCCCTAATCTAATCCCCCTACACCGCCGCCACCTATATTAACTATATTAACCCCTAATCTAAGCCCCCTACACCGCCGCCACCTATATTAAATTTATTAACCCCTAATCCGATCCCCCTACACCGCCGCCACCTACATAAAATATATTACCCCCTAAACCTAAGTCTAACCCTAACACCCCTAACTTAATTATTATTTAAATAAATCTAAATAATATTAATATTAACAACTAAATTATTCCTATTTAAAACTAAATACTTACCTATAAAATAAACCCTAAGATAGCTACAATATAATTAATAATTACATTGTAGCTATTTTAAGGTTTATATTTATTTTACAGGTAACTTTGTATTTATTTTAACCAGGTACAATAGCTATTAAATAGTTAATAACTCTTTAATAGCTACCTAGTTAAAATAATTACAAAATTACCTGTAAAATAAATCCTAACATAAGTTACCATTACACCTAACACTACACTATCAATAAATTAATTAAATAAACTACAATTATCTAAACTAAAATACAATTAAATACACTAAACTATATTACAAAAACAAACAAACATTAAATTACAAAAAATAAAAAAATATTACAAGAATTTTAAGCTAATTACACCTAATCTAAGCCCCCTAATAAAATAAAAAAGCCCCCCAAAATAATAAAATTTGCCTACCCTAAACTAAATTACAAAAGTAATCAGCTCTATTACCAGCCCTTAAAAGGGCCTTTTGCGGGGCATTGCCCCAAAGTAATCAGCTCTTTTACCTGTAAAAAAAAGGACAATCCCCCCCCCATTACAACCCACCACCCACACACCCCTACTCTAAAACCCACCCGATCCCCCCTTAAAAAAACCTAAGTCTAACCCCCAAGTGGTCCTTACCTGTCCTGAAGACCGGCGGAGAAGGTGCTGTTCCAGGCGGTGAAGTCTTCTTCCAAGCGGCGACCTCTTCTTCTTCCAGGAACCAGCCGGCGCGGAGCCTGACTGCTGTTTGTAGTAAGATATATCCTGTAGTGTAGTGTGTGTGTTTATATATATATATATATATATACTGTAGTGTGTGTATATATATATATATATATATATATATACACACACACACATAAACATGACTTCAATGCACAGTTTGCATATAAATAGAGTTTTATGTATAAAGATATGTGTAGAATAGCTAAAACATTACAAAACCTTAACATTTAAAGGGAGACACCTGCAATTACAATAGTTTTCTTTAGTCAGCACCAGAGCAGCAATGAATTTTTGCGACTAAGCTAAATATATCTTGTGAGCCAATGACAAGAGGCATGATTGCAGCCACCAGTAGGACATTACTGCACCTGAGCCTACCTAGGTATGTTTTTCAACAAAGGATACTAACAAAACAAAGTCAGTGCAGACTCATAAATAACTTCACAGGAGTGAGCACAATGTTATCTATATGGCACACATGAGCTAGCTCTGTCTAGCTATGAAAAGCAAATAAAATGCATTGAGATAAGAGGCTTAGAAATTAGCATATGAGCCTACCTAGGTTTAGCCTTCAACAAAAAATACCAAGAGATCAAAGCACATTTGATGATAAAAGTAAATTGGAAAGTTGTTTAAAATGCCATGCCCTATCTGAATCATGAAAGTTTAATTTTGACTAGACTGTCCCTTTAACCAAGAGAAAAGGAGGACAAATAAATACATTTCTCAAGATGTATACTGTGTCTTTAAGAACCACGGTTTTCTCCTTCCTGATATGCATTAAACATAGTGTAGTGTATAATTTAGCCTTATATTTATACCAAAGAATAAAAAAAACTGTGCAGGTAGCATATAATCCATATAAGGAAAGTTTCTGTATTATATTATGCGTTAGACAGTTATCACTTCTTTTGAAGATTGTTTTATATTAAAGGGACACTAAACAATCTGTAATAACAAGGCATTTATGTTGTCTTGCTATAGAATAACAAATCAGCCAAGAGTAAACCTTTATAAAACAAATGTAACATCTTGTTTGCTGCAATTGTTCTTCAGTAGCCAAACTCCTCCCACCACATACCTTATTTGGAGTAGCTAACACGGGCTTGCTTCTGCACAAGATGCAGCTAGGTATGGTCATTATGTTAGTTGTTAACTGCATTGTTTTGCAGTTGTCACCTGCTAAAGCCAAGTAGGGAAAATATGTAGCAGGTTAGCCCTGAGAACTTTGCATGTGCCTTTCCAGTTCTAAGAATTAGAAAATCCACATTGTGTAGACCTAAATTTAATGAAAAGGGAGCAAAATAATGAAAGTAAATTACAACACTGTTTAAAGGGACTTAGGTTTATTTTTATATATGAAATAGATGATTTTGCTAATTGAAACCACAAACTATCAAAATTGGCTAAGTTTGGAGGGAGAGCAGACAGCCTTATATTTGTTTCTCAATACACAATGACATCTATATTTCTGTCTAATTACACAAAAGCAAGTGCAATTGAATAGAAACATTGTAGTACACTTATCTCCCACTCCCACTGAGGGTGTAAATTCTTCAGCAGATTCATATTTACATAGCTTTAATATAGCCAATAATTAAAGCACCATAAACCTCAGTAGAATTGCATAATCAACAAATGCATAATACAAAGCCAATGATTTTTTTCTGAAAAATTTCAAACTTAGTTCCATTTTCCTTTCTGCTGCATCATGTGACAGCCATCAGCCAATACCAAAATGTGTATCTTTACCTATGTTCTGTGAATTCTTGCACATGCTCAGTTGGAGCTGGTGTCTCATAAAGTGTGCATATAAAAAGATTGTGCACATTTACATAATAGAAGTGAATTGGGAAGTTGTTTAACATTGCATGCTATGCTCTGTCTGAATCATAAACATTTAATTTTGATTTCCTTTAAGTACTGAAATGTTCATTATAGTTTGGAATACAACAGACAAAAGCAGCAATTTCAAATGAAAAAATAAAGGTAAAGGAGCCTTTTCTAACAATTTAATATACTCCAATAGTTAAAATGGATCATTGGGAACATGTTAAAAGAAATACCATTTTACAGCACATGCATAACTATTTTATATAAGAATCTCAATCTGTTTACAACTACCTTTTTTGCACAAAGATGTAGCATACGTTTGTTTACACATTGTATGTGTCCCTATTGTAGGGCGTAGAAGATGCTTTTTACACACTGGTGCGAGAAATCCGTCAGCACAAATTAAGGAAACTAAATCCTCCCGATGAAAGTGAGAAGGGTTGCTTGAACTGCAAGTGCGTTGTTTCATGACTAAGGTGAGTAGGATTCTGGGAATTACAGGTACAAATCCCCAA
The DNA here is from genome assembly GCF_027579735.1 of Bombina bombina. NCBI lineage: Eukaryota > Metazoa > Chordata > Amphibia > Anura > Bombinatoridae > Bombina > Bombina bombina. The sequence goes on along the minus strand of NC_069505.1, from coordinate 93,697,694 downwards.
ACCTGGAATTCCAAAACCCGAAATTTTTCATTAATATTTATTTTTAACTAAAATTATTATAAATGACCATTTTCCTCTCCAGTAGGTCACAATCTTCTCTGCCTGTATATTTGGTTTGGTTTCTGACTACAGTACGCTTTCTGAGGGAACTATGTATACAAATGAATTAAAAATGATATAAAACTACCTAAGCTGTATTATGTGACATGTAAATATTGCCTAAATCACATAATATATTTTTGTTTACACTTGGTCCCCTCCTGTCTCCAAGCTGTCCCATTTTACAGATGAAAATATTCCAAAATCCAAACTATTCCAAAATCCAAACCTTTTTCTGTCCTAAATAGTTTGAATACATGTTTTTTTTTACTTGTACTATGCTGCTATAGTAAATTGCTATTGCAATTTACTGCTATTTACAGAATTGTCTCTGAACTCTGCTCTCTACTCTAAGTAAAGAGGAAGACAACACTGTGAGTCAGATTACAAGTGGCGGGCTATTTAGCACTTTCGCTTGCGCACATACACCATCAGAAGTCAAATTTTAATGCCCGCAGGTTAGTGCATGTTTTACAAGTTGAAAGTAAATTGTTTGCTCGTAAGCAAAAGCCGACATGCGATAACTTCAAGGCTTCGGATATTGCGACACTGCTAACTTCTAATCCCCATAGTCTTCAATGGAACCTATCACTCGCTCATGCGGTAACCCAACCACATTTAACCAAGTGCACTATAGCTGACGTGAGTTATGAACATAGAAGAAAATGTTCTACTAGATATTTCTATATACATCTGATAGATTTTTAAAAAAAAATAGGAATATCTATTTAAAAATACTTAAAAAACTTTTTTCCCCTATGTGAAGAACATTGGAATGTGAAATATTTACAGTATATACACAGTAAAACACATTATTAAATATTAATACTAAGAAAAAATTATATGTCATGTTTTCAGGTATTTGAATAGAAAGGGCTGCAAAGTGTATACTGTATAAATGTATATATACGTGTATATATATATATATATATAAACATACATACACATAGAAATATATAAATACACATGTATATATACAGTACATACTTACATATATATATATGTGTGTGTGTGTATATATATATATATATATATATATATATATATAGGTATCCAAAACACCAGAACTCGCCCACAGAGGAAAACTGCCTGGGTGCAAATTTGTAGAAGATATGCAGCCAAAAGAAAATGCACTCTCATCATGAAGGAGGCAAGACCTCCGAAAACGTTACAGAAATAAAAGTAACTTGTTTATGAAAGTCCTGAGAGTGCATTTTCTTTTGGCTGCATATATATATATATATATATATATATATATATATATATATATGAACATATTAAGACATGTACAGTCGTATGCAAAAGTTTAGGCACCCCTGACAATTTCCATGATTTTCATTTGTAAATAATTGGGTGTTTGGCTCAGCAATTTCATTTTGATCTATCAAATAACTGAAGGACATAGTAATATTTCAGTAGTGAAATGAGGTTTATTGGATCAACTGAAACTGGGCACCCTTGTCATTTTGTTGATTTGAATACCTGTAACTTCCTAGCACTGATTAATTGGAACACACAATTGGTTTGGTGAACCCATTAAAGGGACACTGTACCCAAATTTTTTCTTTCATGATTCAGATAGAGCATGCAATTTTAAGCATCTTTCTAATTTACTCCTATTGTCAAATTTTCTTTATTCTCTTGGTATCTATATTTGAAAAGCACGAATTTAAGTTTAGATGCCAGCCCATTTTTGGTGAACAACCTGGGTTGTCCTTGCTGATTGGACAGCACCAATAAACAAAAGCTGTCCATGGTTCTGAACCACAAATTGTCTGGCTCCTTAGCTTAGATGTCTTTTTTTTTCAAATAAAGAAAGCAAGAGAACGAAGAAAAATTGATAATAGGAGTAAATTAGAAAGTTGCTTAAAATTGCTTGCTCTATATGAATCACAAAAGAAAAATTTTGGGTTCAGTGTCCCTTTAAGCCTTGAACTTCATAAACAGGTGCATCCAATCATGAGAAAAGGTATTTAAGGTGGCCAATTGCAAGTTGTTCTCTTTAAATCTCCTCTGAAGAGTGGCAACATGGGGTCTCAAAACAACTCTCAAATGACCTGAAAAAAAAAGATTGTTCAACATTATGGTTTAGGGGAAGGCTACAAAAAGCTATCGCAGAGATTTAAGCTGTCAGTGTCCACTGTGAGGAACATAGTGAGGAAATAGAAGACCACAGGCACAGTTCTTGTTAAGGCCAGAAGTAAAATATTGAGAGAGTCAAAGGCAAAGGATGGTGAGAACGGTCAAAAACAGCCCACAGACCACCTCCAAAGATCTACAACATCATCTTGCTGCAGATGGTGTCACTGTGCATCGTTCAACAATTCAGTGTATGGGAGAGTGATGCAGAAGCCTTTTATGCACACACGCCACAAACAGAGTCGCTTGAGGTATGCAAACGCACATTTGGAGAAGCCAGCTTCATTTTGAAAGAAGGTGCTGTGGACTGATGAAACAAAGATTGAGTTATTTGGTCATAACAAGGGGCGTTATGCATGGCGGTAAAAGAACACAGCGTTCCAAGACAAACACTTGCTAGCCACAGTCAAATTTGGTGGATGTTCCATCATGCTGTGGGGTGGGCTATCCATGCTCGGCAACCATCAAACCTAACTGAACTGGAGATGTTTTGCAAGGAGGAATGGTCCAAAATACCTTCATCCAGACACTCATTACAGGCTATAGGAAGCATCTAGAGGCTGTTATTTCTGCTAAAGGAGGCTCTACTAAATATTATTGTGATATTTCTGTTGGGGTGCTCAAATTTATGCACCTGTCTAATTTCTTTTAAATGCATAATGCACATTTTCTGTTAATCCGATAAACCTCATTTTACTACTGAAATATTACTGTGTCCTTCAGTTATTTGATAGATCAAAATGAAATTGCTGATCCAAACACCCAATTATTTATAAATGAAAATTGTCAGGGGTGCCTAAACTTTTGCATACGACTGTATATATATGTACACACACACACACACACACATACATATATATATATATTCTGTGTATCATTCAGTATTTAAAGACCTTTACAGATTTTTAGGGATTTAGCATGTATTTGGAAATTTCCTTTATTTGAGGATCTATATTGTTTGTCATTTTTCCCTGCAGGATCAACTTATTGCCTGTCCTGGAAATATTTCTTCACTGAATCCTAATAGGAAGAGGATTTAAAACTGGAAGATACCAAAAGACCTTAAGGGGGAACCATGTCCACTGTTCAAACAGGGTTGGCCATGGACTTTTGTGCTGATACCCTGTAATTTATTGTACTTTAAATATGCAGGATTTATAGCAGAAGTATTATTCTACCAGTAAAGGGGTTAATGACACCACACAATTCAGCAAAAAACTTCTTAAAGGGACAGTAGCATAGTTAAGAAACCACACATGGATTTCTGAGGACAATTTGATGGTGATGCGAACATACAAGGTTACTTGAAATGCTCCTCCGAAGCATGATATCTACAATGTCATTTTCACCTCCAAAAACAGCAGCACATTTAAGTACTGTTGTCTCAAATGCATTAAAGAAAAACCTGTGACTTTAACGTCCCTTTAAATTTAAGAACAATAAAACAACCTACGTCAGAAGGAACCTAAAGATCAGTTGCACATATAATAGTCTCCCCAGCTAGAAATTCGCTGTGTGCTTGTAATTTAGGTGCAAGCTTGGACATGGCAAATTATACTAGCGGAATGGTGTTTGCTCAGTAATACATGTAATTTGATTCTGATGGTTTGTAAAGTTAGCTATATTCTGCAGCTCTAAATAAATGATTATTGGTGAATACAGTACAAATAGAGTTGTCAGTGTATCCTAATACTAGCAGGTAAGTCAGCAGCATATAGACAAAAACATATTTATCCCTATCTATAGTCTGCTTATTTAAAGGGAAATGAAGTTGAAAAAAAGGAAATACTCTGTTATGTTCAGGTATTTTGTTATTGCTCTGTTGCTTGCATATAACTATGCAAATTGAGTTAAACACAGAGAAGCATTGCACTACTGAGAGCACACATGCTTCTAGTCATTGACTCTCCAGATGTGGTCCCAGTAGTGCTTTGTCATTCTGGAACTGGATTTAACTGTGTGTTTTTTATTTCAAATATACCTGAAACATAATGGTTACCATGATTAATTGCAAATTGTTTGTAGGAGGTTTAGATATAATATCTCTATATAACTTTTTTGCTTAAAAATTCCCTTACTAGGAGAGATTGACACTGACAAATTACAAACACACACACACACACACATATATATATATATATATATATATATATATATATACCCAACTGAGCACAACAGCTGGAAAATCTTCTGTGCTTGTCCACGATCCATTACCAGTCATGGTGCAATCTCATTTATCTCACAATGCCTTTTGCAGAGTTGAAATATCCTCTATATCCTTTAGCATATCAGTCTGGTGCCGATGCATCCCTCTTAGACAACTGAGCAAAGAGTCCACATCTGGTTTCCCCTTCTTATTCTTAGGGAAGCCCTAGAGAAATGTGCATACAAACAACGAAGAGAGATAGACACAACTGCAAGAGAACATAACCATATGTGGACCCATTCTGTCTAGAGGGGTAGGGCTGCACCTCATTGAGGCCCAAAGAAGGCTGAAATGATTGTCTGGGGTTGCCATATTTCTCATTCAGAGGAGAATTGCCTGGTATTTTGTGACTGGACTGTTCTTTTTAGGCAAGACTAATATATTCAGGAGACCAGACTGATATACTTCAGTAAAACAGACTGATATACTTTAGGAGAACAGACTGATATACTTTAGGAGAACAGACTGATATACTTTAGGAGAACAGACTGGTATACTTTAGGAGAACAGACTGGTATACTTTAGGAGAACAGACTGGTATACTTTAGGAGAACAGACTGGTATACTTCAGGAGAACAGACTGGTATACTTCAGGAGACCAGACTGATATACTTCAGGAGACCAGACTGATATACTTCAGGAGACCAGACTGATATACTTCAGGAGACCAGACTTATATAGTTTAGGAGAACAGACCGATAGACTTCAGGAGAACAGACTGATATACTTCAGGAGAACAAACTGATATACTTCAGGAGAACAAACTGATAGACTTCAGGAGACCAGGCTGATAGACTTCAGGAGACCAGGCTGATAGACTTCAGGAGACCAGGCTGATAGACTTCAGGAGACCAGACTGATAGACTTCAGGAGAACAGACTGATATACTTCAGGAAAGTTCTCCTTTTTGAAAATCACAATTGGGTGAAAAGAAGCTGCTCCCAGGTGGTGACCCATCAAAGAACAAGCCACTGAGCCATTGTTCATTCCTGCTTTATGTATGATAATACTCTGGGAAAAGTATCATTAAGGGTTATGGAGTAAACCAGATGTGCACTTACTGCCCAGTTTACATTTGAGGAATATGGCTGTACCTTACTGATGAAGCCCACAGAAGTCCCAACCAATTATCTGGGGTTGTCCTGAAAAATACTTGAATGTTACTTTACAGAGACAAAAATCTGCAGTAAAAATGTGTTTATTATTGCACTATTGCTTGTTCGTAACTGTGTTTAAACCTTGCATAGTGGTTAACCACATATTTAGTTCTGGACCATCACCAGCCATCTGAAGCTCAGGATCAACAGTATATTGCTGCTATTGTTTTAGCTTAGCTATTTCTGTAATGTATTTGTGTATAATGGGTAGTTAATTTAATTAGTATAAGCAAGCAGTAGCACAATAATAAAATGCTGTAAGGTATTGGAGGATTCTTTATTCCAACTTTGTCTTTTTAAGTCGTGATTTCAAACAATTTTAGGCAGTGTATTCAGATATGTAAAGAATGGATTGACAAATTTATATAAAACTTTACAGCCAAACACACATTTTAGGAACCAGGGAAGAAATTTCTATAGCAGTATATGTAGAATAATAAAAAAATGGTAGGTGACAAACTTACAATGCTAGGACTCGTGGTTCCTTGACACCTATGATTTGTCAAACCCAGTTATTATGCGTAATAAAGTAACCCAAAGCTTTAATCAGTTTAAAGCAAATAATCTGCAGATTTCTTGACTCACATTATTTATAATAGACATGCAAAAATTTGTTTTTGCAACATTTTGTCAACTGAACAAGCGAATAAACATTTACAAATTGTTCTAATTTTTAAATTTAGTTGATCTATATAATATATAGATAAATTAAATGAACACACAAATGGATTTTGTGTTAATTACTTTGTTTATTCAGTTAAAGAATACATTTCAGACAAAATATTTCAAATTTGTTTGCAAAACAACCAAAAAAAAAATGTATGTACATGTATTATTTAAAGTTACTTTCTCATTGTGTCTCTATATTTTCTGTACTCTTTTTTTTTGGTAGGTTGGGATACCTTTTAATAGGTCAAAGTTTTCAGAAATCAAAGCATTGTCTCCCTTATGCTTTACATATTTTGCCATTCTCTTCAATATTAGGCAAGCAAATAGAGGGGCGCCTCATGTGTGTATCAGAATATTCTCAATATTAGCACATAGCAGGCTTTGAAAAGGTACTCACATTTGTGTAGAGCACCCTTGTGTGCTGGTAGTGGCAGGCTGATAGATTATGGGCGTATCAGCTCACCCTCTCCCGGTATCAGGAACAGTCAGCAGTGTGTCCAAATCAGTACAGGTACAATGCAGGCTAGGACAAGGAAATGTGTCCCAAAAAGGGCTGGTAACACTAACACATTAAAAACAGAAGCAGCAGGTATATAAGGGGGTAATGTGCAATCCCCTAAAAATATGCAACGCGTTTCTCGGCTCTCATACTTGGCCGTTTCATCAGGCATACATCTCTTCAATATTAAAGGGACACTAAACCCACATTTTGTCTTTCATGGTTTAGAAAGAGCAGGCAGTTTTTCCAATTTACTTCTATTACCTAATTTGCTTTAATTTCTTGTTTTCCTTTGTTCAAAATAGGCTCGGTAGCTACTGATTGGTGACTACACATAGATGCCTCACGTGATTGGTTCACCCATGTGCATTTCTATTTTTTTAACAAAGAATATCTAAAGAAGGAAGCAAATTAGATAACAGAAATAAATTGTAATGTAGTTTAAAATTGTATTCTCTATCTGAATCATAAAAGAAAGAGTTTTACGTCCCTTTAAAAGCTTATTAAATGTAGCCTTTATCAATTTATAAATACAATGTGTCATTAAACAAGTATAACAAGCTACTAAAATCCATTTTCTCTGCAAAGAATGATTAATATATTAATAATGAGCGGACTTTAGATTAAAGGGACAATAAACTTGAAGAATAAAGTTTTAGTCATATTACTCAATGTGCCCATGCTACACCAATTGATGATCATCTTTATGTTTTTTTCTCTTAGTATTTTTGAAATTGGGAATGCCCTTATGGAATGCCCCCCATCCAAAGCCTTTTTTTTTTTTACAATAACATATAATAAAACAGCCAATGAGAATCCATACTGGAGAGCCTTGCTACTGGGTACTGTCCTGTTGAACTGTAGTCACGGTGTCAGTCTGCAGAGGGACTGAGCATGTGCTGTTCTGCATATCCTCCCTACAACCTATGCTATCATGAAAAGTTTCAGCAAAGCATTCTAAAAGTAAATTTGATAATACAATGTACAATACCTTTTCAGTTTTCATCTATGAAAATAATGACAAACTGTAATTTTGCTTTCCATCTTGAGATAATCAACATTTCCCAGCGCAGGCTGATTACATGACCAACAGTAATACTATAAGAGTTGCCAATATGAGATTCTGTACACATGTAATTGACACACTTCAAACAAGTTTTTTTTATACCAGCTTTTTGTTCTAATAAAGTATCAAGAGGATGCAGAAGACTGCAGAGTGTGCTAAATTAGCTGTTCTTTCCCTCAATCACTTTCTCAATCGCTTTCTAAATATTTTTGAACATGTATAACACTTTAACCACTAATAGATAGTGTTACATTTTCTATACACTTATAGACACCTAATTTTATTTAATTTAAACAAGCAACCTGTTTACAGAGAAATCCGATAGTAATGTGGATTTGCATTAGGCCCCTATAATTATATATCACCCTTACTCAGAATTGTATGATCTCATGGTAACTAAAACACACATTTTTCTTATTATGTTTTAATTTATTGTATACCATTTAATTTCTGACTAATATTTCACTCTAAATAAACTAGACGTGTATGGTATAAACAGCAATAGCTTAAACGTTTCAGAAATAACAGTAAAACATATTTGATCTTACTTCAGTGCCCAATATAAGTGTCTAGTTCCATGAAATGCCCAGAAAAAATATCTACCCATTTGTTATGTTGCATACTAACACAGGGTCCAAATTTTCTAAAGCTTCCCACTCGGGAAAGCATCTCTAAAAAAATGATCGGTCTGTGCTGCAAGATCTTTTACAGGATTCTGTAAAGGCAAGTTTACAAACCTGTGTTTCTGTATGTGAAGGAGAGACATAGGGGGTGATTTATCATCGGTCTGTCCGACATGATCCACTCAGCAGATCATGTCCGACAGACATCGATGAATGCCGACAGCATACGCTGTCGGCATTTATCATTGCACAAGCAGTTCTTGTGAACTACTTGTGCAATGCTGCCCCCCTGCCGATTTGCGGCCAATCAGCCGCTAGCAGGGGGTGTCATTCAGCCGCTAGCAGGGGGTGTCAATCAGCCTGATCGTTAGGGATGGGCGAATGTGTAAATTTCCGAATTTGAATGTTAGAACGAATGTTATTACCGAAATTCGAATTATAAATCCGAATGTTGATAAGAATGAATATTCTTAAAAATTCTATAATTGAATGCTATTTACAGTTTTCGAATGTCACTTTCGAATTCAAATGTTTATAATTATATCGAATGTCCACATTCGAAATTTCGAATTCAACATTCTATTTAACAAATACTAGTCAGAAGTTCAATAGTTCATCTGGTAGGGCGGGAATCTAGTAAATTGAAACATAATAGATACAAATATATCATTATATAGTTTCTATATAGAATATTGCATAATTCGAATATTACATTGAAAGAAAGCATTAGAAATACTATTATAAACATAAATTTGAATTTTTCGAATTCGAATAATATTTTCGAATGTAATCCTAAAATTCGAAACCGAACATTCAAAAATCGAATGTTAGAATGTTATGTAAACATTCGAAATTCGAACGAACGAATGTGTTAAAATTTGTTTCATTTTTCAAATGTTGCGAAACATTCGCCCATCCCTACTGATCGTATAGGATCAGGCGGATTGATGTCCACAGCCTTTAGAGCAGACGGACCAGTTATGGAGCAGCAGTTTCAAGACCGCTCATAATTGCTGTTTCCGGCGAGCCTGAAGGCTCGTGCGAAAACAGGGGCATCAAGCTCCATTCGGAGCTTGATAATTCTGCCGCATAGATTGCAGTATAGTGCTCAACAGAATGAAACAACTTTGCAGTATACTTCCATGTAATTTAGCTTTGAAGACTGAGGATTTTCAAATTCTCAGACTTGAAATGCACCTTGCTGACTTTGCAAACGCTAACCCTGCTACACAGTTTCTCCTAATTTGCTTTAACTGATAACAACTGCAAAACAATGTTCTTTATACTAACATTATGACAGTGACTAGTCTTGTTGTCTGTAACTTGAATCCCAGATTTGCTCTTCTAAATAAGTCCAATGATTGGTGGATTTTGGCTATTGAAAAATATCTGCAGTTAAAATAAAATGCTATTTTATTTTATAAACATTTAGACTTGGCTGATATCTTATTCCTTAGCAACTCAACAGAAATGTCTTGTAATTACAAGGTGTACTGTGTCTTTAAAGTACGCAGGGAAAATTATATTTAATGTATATGGTTAAGATTTTATTTAATGTGCACTGTAGCTTCAAAATACAAATTAAAAACTGTGATAAAAAGTACAAAATGAAAAAGAATACTTTATTTTTTTTCTTCTTAATCCCTTCATGCCGGCACAATAGAGTTAACATTGTAACAGAGTTCTGAAGTAAACACTAGCAATAAAAAAAGAAATCATTGCATTGACGATCAGGCCGATTCTTAACTTTGTCAAAGGGCGAAGCTGCAGGACGCCATATAAGATAGGACGTCCCATGCTGTCCTAGCGGCATTAAAGCCCAGTGCTGTTGGATGGCATTGAACGTCCTACCAGCATGAAGGTGTTAAATAAGTCTTGCAGCCTTGGTGTATGGACTAAACAGGGGCATTTCTTGGATGTGTCTGAAGTCTTCTCACAGTCTCATTTTATTTGTGACACCTGCAGTGCTCACTGTTTTATTCCACCAAGTTTTCACTTGGTGGAATAAAACAGTGAGCACTGCTGGCTAGTTTGTTTGTTTGTAATACACCTATTGCACTGTATGCAGAACAAGAAGGTAAAGTGTTCATTACTTTCTATGAGAAGCAGCTCTCCATTTGCTGGGACTTTTTTAGAGAACCGAGAGAATTGAAGTCTGCCCATGCGAGGATCAGCATAATATTTCACTCCATTCTGGCAATTTTTAGATAATTGGCTTTTAGTCTTTTCTCCAATTTAGTGACTCTAATGCTGTGTTAGTATGCTCTGCAAACATATAGATTCCAATAGAGGTTTGTTTATGATGTCAACAATTTTACATCTATAGTGTAATCCATCCCTTTGTCTGTAATGGTGAACCTATTAACTGTGTTAATAAAGTTCTTGTTCATGAGTGCTAAAACTCCCAAGCAGAGATGCAGTATAAATACGGGTAATCCCAGGCTTCAGGATAATATGTGATGAACAATTGCAAATCTATGGTGCCTTTTTGTTGTTTCTCCTTAAAAAGTATTTGTGCCCAGTACCACCACAAAATGTGGCATTTGCTTCTTTGTTCCAATTGTCAAGGCTTCTCATTTTTTTTATCCTGCTAATTTCTGGCTCAATTGATGCTTTCTCATATAGGCCCGATAATTAAAACTCTCTGCACTGGTGAGATTATCTAAGAAGTTTTTTTTATAAAGGCAAATATTTCATTTGAGAACAGCTTATCTCACTATGCAAGGTTCTGGATGTGGAGAGACACCTACATTAGACTTCCCAACTGTTACTTTTTGAGAGGGACAGTTCCTTATTCTGAGCTCTGTCTTCTGAGGCAGCCAAATGTCCCTATTTGCCTTAGACTCAACTATATATCACCCAGACACACCCACAAACCACCTAGACATGCCTAATGACTTTCAGACACACACACAATCAAACCCATTATCTGCATGTAACCCTACGCCTTTCAATACAGACCCACCCACACAATGGAAACAGCCCCTCAACCGCCTAAATCCCTAATACCTAGCCTAGCTTAAAAAAAAGCCCAATAAGATTTTGCACAAATTCTCTCTAAGCCGGTGAGTTTATGATCATCAGGACTATAGTCTCTGATAGATATGTGCAATCAGAGGTTTCTTTCATCTCGAATGCGGAAGAAGGCGTCTCTTTGTGCCGCTTGGCTATTTTCGTTGCTGCATCTATTCTTGTGCAACAGCACCGATCTAAAATCTTGTGCAAATCCAGATTTTAGTGTGTTGCTTTTGCACAAGAATAAAGGCGGCAACAAAAATAGCCGTGCAGCATGAAGAGCCACCTTCTTCCGCATTCGGAGGTGAACAAAACCTCCAAATGCTCGTGTCTACTCTTTGACATTCGTTTCTTAGTCTATATTCTTGTTAATAAAAAGGAGAAAGGATTATGTTTGCCAACAAAAGGAGGTGCATAAAATTCCATGGGGTATAAGGAACGTGTGTGTGTGTGTTTTTTTTAACAAATGTATGTTTAAATATACTGCAAGTGAAGTTAAATTTCGAGAACCCCTTTACTGCTACAAGGACTGATATATAAGGTGTATATTTCTCAATATAATTCACTAACTCTAAATAAGTATGTAAATTGTATCATACATTCATATGGTTGAGTAATTGCAGAATGAACCAAGTTACTGTTTTTATTTATTGTACATATTATGTTGCAGTTTTGAATTAAAATTTTGATTGTTGAGTCTGTTTTTTTGTTTTTCTGTGCTAAACCAATGATCTTATTATGTATATTCAAACAAATATTTTATATAACTGTTTCCACTATGGAGGCCTGGCACTAAAATGTATTTCATGATTCAGATAGAACATACAATTAAAAACAACTTTCCAATTTACTTCTATTATCTAATTTGCTTCATTTTCTTGGTATCCTTTGTTGAAAAAGCAGGAATGTATGCTAAGGAGTGTGCACGTGTCTGCAATACTAGATGGCAGCAGTTTAGCAACAATATTATACATTAGTAAGAGCACTATTTCCTGTCATGTAGTGCTCCAGATGTGTGCACGCTGCCTATCTAGATAACTCTTCAAAAAGAATAACATGAAAATAAATTTGATAATAGAAGTAATTGGAGACTTTTTTTTAAAACTGTATTCTTTATCTGAATCATGAAAGAAAAAAGGTGGGTTTCATGTCCCTTTAAAGGGACAAAATACACTTTGTCACTGCAAGAATTTTGTGTTGTATTTCAGTAAGTCAAATGCGAAGACTTTGAATTAACAATTTGCTTTCTGCCATTTTTCTCAATGGCCAAACTCCCTTCACAGACTTATTTGGAGGAGGAGGCAGAGCTTGCATTGATTTGCATTATCTTATCACCTCTGCTGTGGCCAATAAGGGACAAATATATAAAAGTATTAGACTTATGAAGTCTACATTGCGCACTTCCAATTCTCATCTACAATTTTCAGAGCTAAATTCTCTGTTGATTGTTTAAAAAGATAAATAACACATTCAATACTCATTCCCCAGCTTTGCACAACCAACTTTGTTCTATTAATATACTTTATAACCTTTAAACCTCTAAATTTCTGCCTGTTTCTAAGCCCCTGCAGGTAGTTTTTTATCTCAGGGTATATTTATAGTTTTTCACAGCGAGACGCTGCTAGTTCATGTGTGCCATATGGGTACCACTGTGCTCACTCCCGTGGAGTTATTCATGAGAAAGCACTAATTAGCTAAAATGCAAGTCTGTAAAAAGCACTGAGATAAGGGGGCAGTCTGCAGAGGCTTAGATACAAGGTAATCACGGAGGTAAAAGTATATTAATATAACTTTGTTGGTGATGCAAAATTGGGGAATGGTAATAAAGGGATTATCTATCTTTTTAAACAATAAAAAAAAGTAGACTGTCCCTTTAATACAAATAATTAAAAAAATGTATACTACAATCTCAAAGTACTTAATGCTCCTTTAATCTGTATCACATTGCTCCAGTAAAATTCCTTCTTGGCTAAACATTCTTCCTGAGCAACTCATTTTCCCATAAAGAAATATGTTCCAACCTACCAAGGGACATTAAATCCAGAACATCTGTTATGGATATGAAAAAGCAGGTATGAGATCTGCTGGTCTTAAAATAAACAGGAAATACTGTATATGTTTGTGGACAATTGATTCTCATTGGTCCGTTGTTTACTAATTGCACAACTATCCCAGATCTATGAGAGAACAAAAGCTCATCAGAAGTGTTTTTCCAAAATATGTGACACATTTTAAAATATGCACTTTTAGATATGGTAAAAAAAAAGAAGAAATAGATGTTTGCCCCTTTAATGCTATTTTATGGATACTGAAGTACCATCCTATAGAATAAAAGGCCGGGTATGTTTGTCGACGCAGTCATACGCAGTGGAGACTGCAAGACAAACATACCTGGCCCTGAGACTGCGCGTCTGGCCTTAAGCATCAGTGTAAGTGGAGACTGAGCAAGACAAACATACCTGGCCCTAAGACTGCGCGCCTGGCCTTAAGGATCAGTGCGAGTAGAGACTGCGCGAGACAAGACAAATGCACAAGACGAAACAAACATACCTGGCCTTAAGGATCAGTGCGACTAGAGACTGCCCGAGACAAACATACCTGGCCCTAAGACTGCGCGCCTGGCCTTAAGGATCAGTGTGAGTAGAGACTGCGCGAGACAAGACAAATGCACAAGACGAAACAAACATACCTGGCCTTAAGGATCAGTGTGAGTAGAGACTGCGCGAGGCAAGACAAATGCACAAGACGAAACAAACATACCTGGCCTTAAGGATCAGTGTGAGTAGAAAGGATCAGTGTGTGCTGAGTCTGTGCAAGACAAACATACCTTCTGCTGCCCCCCTCAAGGTTTTAGGCCTTTTTTTGGCCATAGTATTCTTTGCTCGGGAGTAATGTGTTTTTTTATGACATTTCAAAGTTAATGTTCATCAGGACTTACAAAACAGTTGCATACATGCATACATATATAAACAAACACACACATAGTCACAGACACATACACACAGTCACGCGTGTACTCACACATATACATATATATATATTTCTTTCATGTAATTGGCAAGAGTCCATGAGCTAGTGACGTATGGGATATACAATCCTACCAGGAGGGGCAAAGTTTCCCAAACCTCAAAATGCCTATAAATACACCCCTCACCACACCCACAATTCGGTTTTACAAACTTTGCCTCCTATGGAGGTGGTGAAGTAAGTTTGTGCTAGATTTCTACGTTGATATGCGCTTCTCAGCATTTTGAAGCCCGGTTCCTCTCAGAGTACAGTGAATGTCAGAGGGATGTGAAGGGAGTATCACCTATTGGATGCAATGGTTTTCCTCATGGGAGATCTATTTCTTAGGTTCTCTGTTATCGGTCGTAGAGATTCATCTCCTACCTCCCTTTTCAGATCGACGATATACTCTCATATTCCATTACCTCTACTGATAACCGTTTCAGTACTGGTTTGGCTATCTGCTATATGTGGATGGGTGTCTTTTGGTAAGTATGTTTTTATTACTTAAGACAACTCAGCTATGGTTTGGCACTTTATGCATTAATATAAAGTTCTAAATATATGTATTGTACTTATATTTGCCATGAGTCAGGTTTATGTATTTCCTTTTGCAGACTGTCAGTTTCATATTTGGGGAAAAACATATTTAGGAAATATTTTTCTTACCTGGGGTTTAGTCTTTTTTTCAAGTTGATTGCTTTTTTCTTTCAAATTGCGGGCAAAATTAGGCGCCATTATTGCGTCATTTTTGGCACAGGAATTTTTTTGGCGCAAAGGTTCATCTGATGACGCAATTTCGTCATTTCCGGTGTCTTAGTTGATGCCGAGTTCCTTGCACAAGATTGCATCGTTAGTGACGCGAGTGTGTCATTTCCGGATGTTGTTAGCGCCAAAAAAATTTCAGTTACGTTGTGCGACATACTTGGCGCCAAATAATTTCATTATTTAAAACCCCATTCCTATATGCCTCTTGTCTTTTTCTATGTCAGAGGGCTATGCTGTTTGCATTTTTTTCCCATTCCTGAAACTGCCATATAAGAAAATTGATCATTTTGCTTTATATGTTGTTTTTTCTCTTACATTTTGCAAGATGTCTCAATCTGATCCTGTCTCAGAAGTATCTGTTGGAACCCTGCTGCCTGATAACAGTTCTACCAAAGCTAAGTGCATTTGTTGTAAACTTGTGGAGATTATATCTCCGGCTGTGGTTTGTAATAGTAGTCATGATAAACTTTTACATGCAGATAATGTGTCCATCAGTAATACTACATTGCCTGTTGCTGTTCCTTCAACATCTAATGTGCAAGATATACTTGTGAATTTAAAAGAATTTATTGCTGATTCTATTCAGAAGGCTTTGTCTGCCATTCTGCCTTCTAATAAACGTAAAAGGTCTTTTAAAACTTCTCATAAGGATGATGAAATTTCAAATGACCGACAACATACTGAATTTTCCTCCTCTGATGAGGATCTATCTGATTCAGAAGATCCTTTCTCAGATATTGGGGGGTAGTTATCAAGCCGTCTACTTTTCTGGCTTCGCCGGCCCAATACGCCCGCCTAAGCTCGCCTACCTTCGCCGCCGCGGACCTTGAATACGTTCGCCTAAGTTATCAAATAAAGCTGTCAAAAAGCCGCAGGGCGATGAGCAGCGGACTGTGACAGTTATCACTCATCCGATCTCGCTGCCCTTCGGCTTTTTTCCCAGCTTTATTGCTAGCCTGTCACTAAGCACTCACACTAAACTGCACTGTTCTACCCCCTATACCGGCGCCCCCGGAGCCCCCCGCAACTAAATAAAGTTACTAACCCCTAAACCGCCGCTCCTAGACCCCGCCGCAACTCTTATAAATGTATTAACCCCTAAACCGCCGCTCCCGGACACCGCTGCCACCTACAGTATACCTAGTAACCCCTATCCTGCCCCCCCTACACCGTCGCCCTCTATTATAAAATTATTAACCCCTATCCTGCTGATCCCGCACCTCTCCGCAACTAAATAAATAGTTTAACCCCTAAACCGCCGCTCCATGAACCCGCCGCAACCTATATTAAACCTATTAACCCCTATCCTGCCCCCCCTACACCGTCGCCACCTATAATAAATTTATTAACCCCTATCCTGCCCCCACTACGCCGCCGCCACCACTGTAATAAAATTATTAACCCCTAAACCTAAGACTAACCCTAACGCCCCCCTAACTTAAATATTAATTAAATAAATCTAAATAAATTAACTCTTATTAACTAAATGAATCCTATTTAAAACTAAATACTTACCTTTAAAATAAACCCTAATATAGCTACAATATAAATAAGAATTATATTCTAGCTATCTTAGGATTTATATTTATTTGACAGGTAACTTTCAATTTATTTTAACCATGTACAATAACTATTAAATAGTTATTAACTATTTAATAGCTTACCTAGCTAAAATAAAGAGAAATGTACCTGTGAAATAAATCCTAACCTAAGTTACAATTACACCTAACACTACACTATACTTTAATAAATTATTACTATTTAAAACTAAATACTTACCTGTAAAATAAACCCTAAGATAGCTACAATATAATTAATAATTATATTATAGCTATCTTAGGATTTATATTTATTTTACAGGTAACTTTGTATTTATTTTAGCTAGTTAGAATAGTTATTAAATAGTTATTAACTATTTAATAACTACCTAGCTAAAAGAAATACAAAATTACCTGTAAAATAAATCCTAACCTAAGTTACAATTAAACCTAATACTACACTATCATTAAATTAACTAAATAAACTACCTACAAATAACTACAATTAAATACAATTACATAAACTAACTAAAGTACAAAAAATAAAAAAAGCTAAGTTACAAAAAATAAAAAATTAAGTTACAAACATGTTAAAAATATTACAACAATTTTAAGCTACTTACACCTAATCTAAGCCCCCTAATAAAATAACAAACCCCCCAAAATAAGAAAAATCCCTACCCTATTCTAAATTAAATAAATTTCAAAGCTCTTTTACCTTACCAGCCCTTAAAAGCGCCATTTGTGGGGGCATGCCCCAAAAAGTTCAGCTCTTTTGCCTGTAAAAGAAAAATACAACCCCCCCCAACATTAAAACCCACCACCCACATACCCCTAATCTAACCCAAACCCCCCTTACAAAAACCTAACACTAATCCCCTGAAGATCATCCTACCTTGAGTCGTCTTCACTCAGCCGAGCCACCGATGGAACTGAAGAGGACATCCGGAGCGGAAGAAGTTAATCCTCCAAGCGGCGCTGAAGAAATCTTCCATCCGATGAAGTCATCATCCAGGCGGCGCTGAAGAAGTCTTTGATCCGGCCGATGTCATCTTCCAAGAGGCGCTGAAGAAGTCTTTGATCCGGCCGATGTCATCTTCCAAGAGGCGCTGAAGATGTCTTCTATCCGGGTGAAGTCATCTTCCAAGCCGGGTCTTGAATCTTCCTTCCGCCGACGCGGAACCACCTTCTTCACCGACGGACTACGACGAATGACGGCTCCTTTAAGGGACGTCATCCAAGATGGCGTCCCCTCAATTCCGATTGGCTGATAGGATTCTATCAGCCAATCGGAATTAAGGTAGGGAAAAATCTGATTGGCTGATGGAATCAGCCAATCAGATTGAGCTCGCATTCTATTGGCTGTTCCGATCAGCCAATAGAATGCGAGCTCAATCTGATTGGCTGATTGGATCAGCCATTCGGATTGAACTTGAATCTGATTGGCTGATTCCATCAGCCAATCAGATTTTCCTACCTTAATTCCGATTGGCAGATAGAATCCTATCAGCCAATCGGAATTGAGGGGACGCCATCTTGGATGACGTCCCCTTAAAGGAGCCGTCATTCGTCGTAGTCCGTCGGTGAAGAAGGTGGTTCCGCGTCGGCGGAAGGAAGATTCAAGACCCGGCTTGGAAGATGACTTCACCCGGATAGAAGACATCTTCAGCGCCTCTTGGAAGATGACATCGGCCGGATCAAAGACTTCTTCAGTGCCGCCTGGATGATGACTTCATCGGATGGAAGATTTCTTCAGCGCCGCTTGGAGGATTAACTTCTTCCGCTCCGGATGTCCTCTTCAGTTCCATCGGTGGCTCGGCTGAGTGAAGACGACTCAAGGTAGGATGATCTTCAGGGGATTAGTGTTAGGTTTTTGTAAGGGGGGTTTGGGTTAGATTAGGGGTATGTGGGTGGTGGGGTTTTAATGTGGGGGGGGGTTGTATTTTTCTTTTACAGGCAAAAAGAGCTGAACTTTTTGGGGCATGCCCCCACAAATGGCCCTTTTAAGGGGCTGGTAATGTAAAAGAGCTTTGAAATTTATTTAATTTAGAATAGGGTAGGGATTTTTCTTATTTTGGGGGGTTTGTTATTTTATTAGGGGGCTTAGATTAGGTGTAAGTAGCTTAAAATTGTTGTAATATTTTTAACATGTTTGTAACTTATTTTTTATTTTTTGTAACTTAGCTTTTTTTATTTTTGTACTTTAGTTAGTTTATGTAATTGTATTTAATAGTAGTTATTTGTAGGTAGTTTATTTAGTTAATTTAATGATAGTGTAGTATTAGGTTTAATTGTAACTTAGGTTAGGATTTATTTTACAGGTAATTTTGTATTTCTTTTAGCTAGGTAGTTATTAAATAGTTAATAACTATTTAATAACTATTCTAACTAGCTAAAATAAATACAAAGTTACCTGTAAAATAAATATAAATCCTAAGATAGCTATAATATAATTATTAATTATATTGTAGCTATATTAGGGTTTATTTTAAAGGTAAGTATTTAGTTTTTAAATAGGATTCATTAGTTAATAAGAGTTAATTTATTTTGATTTATTTAATTAATTATTTAAGTTAGGGGGGGCGTTAGGGTTAGACTTAGGTTTAGGGGTTAATAATTTTATTACAGTGGCGGCGGCGTAGTGGGGGGCAGGATAGGGGTTAATAAATTTATTATAGGTGGCGACGGTGTAGGGGGGGCAGGATAGGGGTTAATACATTTAATATAGGGTGCGGCGGGTTCAGGGAGCGGCGGTTTAGGGGTTAATACATTTATTATAGTTGCGGTGGGCTCCGGGAGCGGCGGTTTAGGGGGTAATAACTTTATTTAGTTGCGGCGGTGTAGGGGGGGGCCAGATTAGCGGTGTTTAGACTCGGGGTACATGTTAGGGTGTTAGGTGTAGACAGCTCCCATAGGAATCAATGGGATGTCTGTCAGCAGCGAACTTGTACTTTCGCTATGGTCAGACTCCCATTGATTCCTATGGGATCCGCTGCCTCCAGGCTGGCGCTTTGAAAACCAGGTACGCTGGGCCGTAAAAGTGCCGAGCGTACCTGCTAGTTTTTTGATAACTAGCAAAAGTAGTGAGAATGTGCCGCACTTGTGTGCGGAACATCTGGAGTGACGTAAGAATCGATCTGTGTCGGACTGAGTCCGGCGGATCGAAGTTTACGTCACAAAATTCTACTTTTGCCGGTCTCGAGCCTTTGATAACTAAGGCGAATCAGCCTCGCCACAAATACGCTGCGGAATTCCAGCGTATTTGAGGTTGACGGCTTGATAACTAGGCCCCATTGACACTGACAAATCTACTTATTTATTTAAAATGGAGTATATTCGTTCTATGTTAAAAGAAGTGTTGATTACATTGGATATTGAGGAGACTAGTCCTCTTGATATTAAAACTAGTAAACATTTAAATTCTGTTTATAAACCTCCTGTGGTTATTCCAGAGGTTTTCCAGTTCCTGATGCTATTTCTGATATGATTTCTAAGGAATGGAATAAGCCTGGTACTTCTTTTATTCCTTCTTCAAGGTTTAAAAAATTATATCCTTTGCTGGCATTACAATGGAGTTTTGGGAAAAGGGTCCCCAAAGTTGATGGGGCTATCTCAACTCTTGCTAAACGTACTACTTTTCCTATGGAAGATAGTACTTCTTTTAAAGATCCTTTAGATAGGAAACTTGAATCTTATTTAAGCTGACCAACTCTTGCTTGTGCAACACGTTTAACACTACATTTGGGATATCATATAGGATGTGACTTTTTGCTTGAGTCTTACTATTATTATTATTATACTTTATTTATGAAGCACCATCATATTCCGCAGCGCTGTCCATGGATACAGATCATTTAAATAAAACAATAGTATAAATCTTCTAAGACTAAGAGATAGGATAGAATTTACAAACACATACAGGAGGAATCAAGGGCCCTATTCCTGTGGGAACTTACAATCTAGAAGGGTAGAAGGTTGGGAAACATGAGGTGAGG
Source organism: Bombina bombina (assembly GCF_027579735.1). NCBI lineage: Eukaryota > Metazoa > Chordata > Amphibia > Anura > Bombinatoridae > Bombina > Bombina bombina. The sequence continues at coordinate 93,676,914 of NC_069505.1, read as the reverse complement.
ACTGCAAGATTGAGAAAGATGTTAATGCAGAGTTAGAGGAGGGAAATGTTGTTAGGTAAAAGGAATATTATTGAGTTGGGTGGTAGGCTTCTCTGAACAGAAAAGTCTTCAGAGAGCATTTAAAGGAAGAAAGATTTGGGCAAAGCCTGACAGCACGAGGGAGAGTGTTCCAGAGGGTAGGTGATGCACGACAGAAGTCCTGCAGTCTAGCATGAAAGGAGGTGATAGTCGCAGAAGCAAGGAGCAGGTCATTGTTGGATCTTAGTGGGTGGGCTGGAGTATACTTGTTGATTAGAGAGGATAGGTAGAGGGGAGCGGAGTTGCTGAGTGCTTTGTATGCAAGGGTGAGAATTTTGAATTTAATTCTGTTGTGTATGGGGAGCCAATGAAGGGACTCACAGAGAGGTGCAGCAGATACAGAGCGACGGGAAAGGTGGATCAGTCTGGCAGAGGCATTTAGGATGGATTGAAGAGGGGAGAGGCGGGAAAGAGGAAGGCCAGTAAGTAGGTTATTGCAGTAGTCAAGTCAGGAAATAACAAGGGAGTGGATTATTTGCTTTGTGGTGTTAGCGCACAGAAAAGTTGAATCTTGGAAATGTTGCGTAGATGGTTGCGGCAGGATGTAGAAAGCGATTGATAGGGGGGGTGAAGGATAGATTTGAGCCAAGTGTAACTCCGAGGCAGCGGACTTGGGGGTGATGGGGAAATGGTGATGCCGGTCAACAGGGATAGAGAAGTCACAGGTCGGCGTAGAGCTTGAGGGGGGGATAAGAAGGAGCACAGTCCTTGGACATGTTAATCTTTAGGTGGTGAGAGCCATCCCAGTAAGAAATACAGATAAGCAGTTGCTGACATGAGAAAGGAGGGAGAGAGAGCAGGGGGTGGAGAGGTAGATTTGGGTGTCATCAGCATAGAGGTGATATTTGAAGCCATAACTGATGATAAGTTTACCCAGTGAAGAAGTATAAATGGAGAATAGTAGAGGACCCAGAACAGATCCTTGATGTACTCCAACAGACAGAGGCATTAGAGAGGAGGAGTCATTGGCAAATGACACAGAAAAAGACCTGTGAGAAAGATAAGAGTGAAACCAGGAAAGAGCAGTGCCACAGAGGCCAAAAGAGCTAAGGGTCTGTAGGAGGAGGGGGTGGTCAACTGTGTCGAAGGCAGCTGAGAGGTCAAGTAGGATGAGTATGGAGTAGTGGCCAATATTTTTAGCAGAGAGAAGATTGTTCGTAACCTTGGTAAGGGCAGTCTCAGTTGAGTGTTTGGGGCAGAATCCGGATTGCAGGGGGTCAAGCAAGGAGTTGGGGGACAGGAAGTGGGTTAGGCGATTATAAACAAGTTTTTCAAGGAGTTTTGATGTTAGTGGGAGCAGTGATATTGGGCGGTAGCTTTCAGGAGAATTAGGGTCAAGGGAGGGTTTTTTGAGTATGGGAGTGACTATTGCATGTTTGAAAGAAGATGGGAATGAGCCAGTAGAAAGAGATAGGTTGAAGATGTGGGTAAGAGCAGGAGTGAGGGTAGAAGATAGGGAGGGTATTAGATGGGAAGGTATAGGGTCGAGTGGGCAGGTAGTGAGGCGTGAGGAAGATAGCAAGGAGGAAACTTCATTCTCAGTGGCTCGATGGAGGATGCAGAGGGTGGCAGAGGGAGTGGCAGGGCCTGTTGATGGAGTATTGCAGGTTGGTGTTGGGATGTTGCTCCAGATAGAATTTGTTTTGTTTAAAAAGTAGTCTGCCAAGTCTTTCGGGTTGAGGATGGAATCAAGCTCAACTCCCAGTCCTACTGCCAGTTTCTGGAAGACACCTTCTTCAAGCAGTGGTACAGGAAGAAGTCTGCATCATTCAAGAAAAACATGATTTTCATGCAGGACAATGCTCCATCACACACGTCCAAGTACTCCACAGCGTGGCTGGCAAGAATGGGTATAAAAGAAGAAAATCTAATGACATGGCCTCCTTGTTCACCTGATCTGAACCCCATTGAGAACCTGTGGTCCCATCATCAAATGTGAGATTTACAAGGAGGGAAAACAGTACACCTCTCTGAACAGTGTTCTGGGAGGCTGTGGTTGCTGCTGCACGCATAGTTGATGGTGAACAGATCAAAACACTGACAGAATCCATGGATGGCAGGCTTTTGAGTGTCCTTGCAAAGAAAGGTGGCTATATTGGTCACTGATTTGTTTTTGTTTTGTTTTTGAATGTCAGAAATGTATATTTGTGAATGTTGAGATGTTATATTGGTTTCACTGGTAAAAATAAATAATTGAAATGGGGTATATATTTGTTTTTGTTAAGTTGCCTAATGAATTATGCACAGTAATAGTCACCTGCACACACAGATATCCCCCTAAAATAGCTATAACTAAAAACAAACTAAAAACTACTTCCAAAACTATTCAGCTTTGATATTAATGAGTTTTTTGGGTTCATTGAGAACATGGTTGTTGTTCAATAATAAAATTAATCCTCAAAAATACAACTTGCCTAATAATTCTGCACTCCCTGTAGGTGACCAGGTGATGGTCTGAGATGGGAAAAGGGCGACAGGTGAGGTCAGATATAGAACAGAGGTAAGAAAATACCAGGTCGATGGATTGTCCATCACGGTGGGTAGGGAGTAGGGTGGATTGTGAGAGACCGAAGGAGGATGTAAGTGAAAGAAGTTTAGAGGCAGCAGGGGCAGATGGGTTGTCAATGGGAATGTTGAAGTCCCCAAGGATTATGGTTGGTATATTAGTAGAGAGAAAGTGAGGAAGCCAGGCAGCAAAGTTGTCAAGGAAATGGGAGGTAGGTCCGGGAGGGCGATAGATGACTGCCACTTTGAGGGAGAGGGGGGGAGAACAGGTGAATACAGTGGACTTCAAAGGAAGAGAAGAGAGATGGCATTGATGATAGGTACTGATAAGTGCAAGAGGGGGAGAGCAGGATCCCAACACCACCATCACGTTTATCACCTGGCCTAGGGGTATGGCTAAAGTGAAGACCACCATGTGTGAGAGCAGCAGTGGAAACTGTGTCTGAAGGATATAGCCAGGTTTCGGTAGTTGCTAAAAGGGTGAAAGAATTTGAAATAGGTCTTGAATGGTTGTAAGTTTATTGCAGTCAGAGCGAGAGTTCATAGTGCGCAAGTGAAAGGAGTGTGTGCGTATGGGATGCATTTGATGGAGATGAGGTTATGTGTGTTGCTTTTATAAAAGTTACTATAAGGAGTGTGTGATTGGTAATGGTGGGAGATGAGTGTGGGGCCCAGGATTTGGAGAGATGTCACCTGATGCTAATAGCAGCAAGATGGAAAGTAAGAGTAGGTAAGAATGAGATTTATAGCAGTGGGGGCATTTCTGTGAGGTGGTGCAGTTTAGTGACATAGATTTAAAAATAGAAAGTAGTTCATGAGAGCTAAGGTAAGGAGAGGAAAAGGAGAGAGGGGGCCAATATAAACTGGCCTGTTGTGAAGAGTAAGGGTATGAACATGTGAGCATGCCTCTGGAGTAGGCATGAGGCTGTTAAAAGGAAAAGCAGTTCTGAAATCATAGCAGAATTTCAAGTGCAAAATTTTTGTTTTAAATAGATAATATTTAACTTGCCTCAAATCTTCTTCAAATCTTGTTCAATTCTTGACGTACTAATCCTTACTAATACTTACGCATCTATGCTTTTTTGCCCTGCATATCCTTTCCAAGCAATACCTTTTAGGACAGTCATACTTATTTGTAGTGATGCACCACTTTAATTACTTATTTGCCATCTTTCTGCATATTAATATTTTTGGGATCCCGACTTATATATGTTTTATGTATTTTATATATTGATGTTTTCATAAATAAATGTAATTTTTGAATTATTGCACAGATTGCGCAGGATTGTCTCCTTCTTTAATATACTTTATAATCTTATAGGTGCTGTTTGTTTCCTAGACTTTGGGACTGCACTGATTTGTGTGGTCTTTTTCCTGTCTAAAATGTTTATAGAATTCTTCTTTCTAGGCTGCACTATATGATTTATGCTACTAATTAAGTAAAGTGAGCAGTAAAGTTTTTTATTCTTTCCTAAGGATATTTAAAGTATGTTGCAAGTAACAGTATATTACATATCTACTTAGTTAATAGACTAAGTGTACACAAAGTACACTAACACCCATAAACTACCTATTAACCCCTAAACCAAGGCCCTCCCGCATCGCAAACACTAAAATAAAATTATTAACCCCTAATCTGCTGCTCCGGACATCGCCCCACTTAAAAAATGTATTAACCCCTATTCCATCTCTCCCCGACATCGTCGCCACTATAATAAAATTCTTAACCCCTAAACTGCTGCCCTCCAGCATCACAAACACTATTATTAGCCCCTAATCTGCCGTCCGCCCACACCACCGCTATAATAAACCTATTAACCACTAAACCGTAAGCCCCCACAATGAAATATACTAAATGAAACTATTAACCCCTAAACCTCTGGCTTCCCACATCACTACATAAATATATTAACTCCTAAACCTAACCCTAACGTAACCCTAAGTCTAACCCTAACCCTAACACCCCCCCTAACTTAAATATAATTTAAAATAAATCTAAATAAAACTTTACAATTATTAACTAAATAATTCCTATTTAAAACTAAATACCTGTAAAATAAAACCTAAGCTAGCTGCAAAATAACTAATAGTTATAATATTGTAGCCATCTTAGGTTTTATTTTTACTTCACAGGTAAGTTTGTATTTATTTTAACTAGGTAGACTTAGTTAATAAATAGTTATTAACTATTTACTAGCTAGCTAGTTAAAACAAATACAAAGTTACCTGTGAAATAAAACCTAACCTGCCTTACATTAAAACCGAACATTACAATAAAATAAAATAAATTAAATTAATAAAATACAATTATCTAAATGACAAAAAAAATAAACACTAGGGGCGGAGCCGGAACGCGTCTAAGATGGCTGCACCTCATTGAGCTCCTTAAAGTGGTGAGGCGTAAGGCACTAAATATACATGTTCGGGACGAACACTGTGACCCGGAGGAGATGATAATCATCACAGCTGCATTGGCTCTTCCTATCGGTACAATCCGATAACATAAATTCACTGACGGACCCGCAGTGATAGTTGCGGCCTATAAATAGTGAACACCCCCGCAACGTGACTGATGCCTGAAATCCAACGGCGCTAGAAACCAGCGACTGAAAATTAAAGTCGGGTAAGAGCTTCACACCAGCGCAGCTCTATACAAATCCCAGTATTGTAGAACAGTACCCAACTATGAAACATCACACTAAAAGTGGTGGGTGAAGTGACATTCATACAGCGAGAGTACACTAACATGATTGTAGTGCCAAAGCATGCTGCACTTTAAACAAATAAAGCGTTTTTTACAGCCAGTTTAATGAAGTAAAACAAGGAGCCCAAGAGTAACAAAGTAAGATATATGTGACGCAGCGAGATAGTACTATAAGAGAAATACAAGAAATACTCATTCCTGCTGAAAAGTGTTGCAGACTCACAATATTAAAATACAGGCTAATATAACACTGCCTTCACGTAATTTCTATGCTGCCTTTTAAATCAATAAAAGCGTCTATTACAGCCAGATTAATGGAGTAAAAGCAAGGAGGTCCAAGTGTGACAAAGCAAGTATATTTGTGACGCAGCAAGATAGTACTATAAGAGGAATTTAAGAAGTAAACATTCCTGCTGAAAAGTGTTGCTGACTCACAATTCTAATAAACAGGCTAATATAACACAGCCATTCACGTAAATCTCTATGAGATGGCCTCTAGGAGATTGACAAAACAAGACAAAAACAATAAACTTACTACAAACAATGTTAGCACCTTTTTTAAATCTGTGGATAAGCAGAAAGCTACTGAAGAACTCCCAGAGCCAAACGCACATAGAACACAAGAAGAAGGTTGCACTATGTCTCAAACACAGATAGTGAAATGGGTTTCAGACACAGGGGGCCCTATCACATATAAAGCTATGGAAACACTTATAAATCAAGAAAAATCCTGTATAAAAGAGGGAATGCGCATAGTTTAAAGAAAGAAATCACTGATCTAGGATACAGGGTGAGAAACCCTTGAAGGAGATAGAGAAGACATGACAACAGAAATCTTATTCATGTCAAATAAAATTCCCAACAGAAGCATATAATGGAGTTGGAAACCAATGCCTAGATTACGAATTTTGCGTAGAGGCTGTGCGGTGCTAACAAGCAGTTTTATGCTCACCGCTCACTTTGCAGACAGCGCTGGTATTACAGGTTTTTACAAACCCAGCGTTAGCCCGCAAAAAAGTGAGCGTTAGATCAAAATTTAGCTCCACATCTCACCTCAATACTAGCGCTGCTTACGTTAGTGGTGAGCTTGGTAAAACGTGCTCGTGCACAATTTCCCCATAGGAATCAATGGGGAGAGCGGGCCTGAAAAAAAACCTAACACCTGCAAAAAGCAGTGTAAAGCTCTCTAACGCAGCCCCATTGATTCCTATGGGGAAATAAAATTTATGTCTACACCTAACACCCTAACATGAACCTCCGAAACTAAACACCCCTAATCTTACACTTATTAACCCTAATCTGCCGCCCCCAACATCGCAGACACCTGCATTATATTATTAACCTCTAATCTGTCGCTCCGGACAACCACCGCCACCTACATATACTTATGAACCCCTAATCTGCCGCCCCAACATCGCCGACAACTACATTTTATTTATTAACCCCTAATCAGATTGAGCTCGCATTCTATTGCTGTTTCCGATCAGCCAATAGAATGCGAGCTCAATCTGATTGCTGATTGGATCAGCCAATCGGATTGAACTTGATTTCTGATTGGCTGATTCCATCAGCCAATCAGAAAATTCCTACCTAATTCGATTGGCTGATAGAATCCTATCAGCCAATCGGAATTCGAGGGACAGCCATCTTGGATGACGTCCCTTAAAGGAACCCGTCATTAGTCGGGAGACATCGGAAGAAGAGGGATGGATCCGCGTCGGGCCTGCTTCAAGATGGACCCGCTCCGCAGCCGGATGGAAGAAGATAGAAGATGCGGCTTGGAGAAGATGTTTGCCGGTCCGGATGTCCTCTTCTTGCCGGATTAGGATGAAGACTTTTGGAGCCTCTTCTGGACCTCTTCAGAGCACCGGATTATGGATCGCCAACCCCCGCTTGGGTTGGGATGAAGATCTTGGAGCCAGGACGGATCGGTTATACCTGGATGGTGAAGACAAGGTAGGAAGATCTTCAGGGGATTAGTGTTAGGTTTATTTAAGGTGGGGTTTGGGGTTAGATTAGGGGTATGTGGGTGGTGGGTTGTAATGTTGGGGGGGGGGTATTGTATGTTTTTTTTACAGGCAAAAGAGCTGAACTTCTTGGGGCATGCCCCGCAAAGGGGCCCTGTTCAGGGCTGGTAAGGTAAAAGAGCTTGTAACTTTTTTAAATTTAGAATAGGGTAGGGAATTTATTATTTTGGGGGCTTTGTTATTTTATTAGGGGGCTATAGAGTAGGTGTATTAGTTTAAAATTGTTGTAATATTTTTCTTATGTTTGTAAATATTTTTTTATTTTCTGTAACTTAGTTCTTTTTTATTTTTTGTACTTTAGCTAGTTTATTTAATTGTATTTATTTGTAGCAATTGTGTTTATTTAATTTATTGATAGTGTAGTGTTAGGTTAATTGTAGGTAATTGTAGGTAGTTTATTTAATTATTTTATTGATAGGGTAGTGTTAGGTTTAATTATATCTCGGTGTAGGTTAGGATTTATTTACAGGTAAATTTGTAATTATTTTAACTAGGTAACTATTAAATAGTTCTTAACTATTTAATAGCTATTGTACCTAGTTAAAATAAATACCAAGTTGCCTGTAAAATAAATATTAATCCTAAAATAGCTACAATATAATTATAATTTATATTGTAGCTATATTAGGATTTATTTTACAGGTAAGTATTTAGCTTTAAATAGGAATAATTTATTTAATAAGAGTTAATTTATTTCGTTAGATTAAAATTATATTTAAGGTAGGGGGGTGTTAGTGTTAGGGTTAGACTTAGCTTTAGGGGTTAATCCATTTATTAGAATAGCGGTGAGCTCCGATCGGAAGATTAGGGGTTAATAATTGAAGGTAGGTGTCGGCGATGTTAGGGAGGGCAGATAGGGGTTAATACTATTTATGATAGGGTTAGTGAGGCGGATTCGGGGTTAATAACTTTATATAGTAGCGCTCAGGTCCGCTCGGCAGATTAGGGGTTAATAAGTGTAGGTAGGTGGTCGGCGGACGTTTGTGGGGGGGCAGATTAGGGGTTAATAAATATAACATAGGGGGTCGGCGGTGTTAGGGGCAGCAGATTAGGGGGTACATAGGGATAACGTAGGTGGCGGCGCTTGCGGTCGGAAGATTAGGGGTTAATTACGTAAGTAGCTGGCGGCGATGTTGTGGGGGGCAGATTAGGGGTTAATAAATGTAATATAGGGGTCGGCGGGGTTAGGGGCAGCAGATTAGGGGTACATAAGTATAACGTAGGTGGCGGTCGGAAGATTAGGGGTTAAAATTATTAATCGAGTGGCGGCGATGTGGGGGAGCTCGGTTTAGGGGTACATAGGTAGTTTATGGGTGTTAGTGTACTTTAGGGTACAGTAGTTAAGAGCTTTATAAACCAGGCGTTAGCCAGAAAGCTCTTAACTCCTGCTATTTCAGGCGGCTGGAATCTTGTCGTTAGAGCTCTAACGCTCACTGCAGAAACGACTCTAAATACCGGCGTTAGAAAGATCCCATTGAAAAGATAGGATACGCAAATGGCGTAGGGAGATCTGCGGTATGGAAAAGTCGCGGCTGCAAAGTGAGCGTTAGACCCTTTAATCACTGACTCCAAATACCAGCGGGCGGCCAAAACCAGCGTTAGGAGCCTCTAACGCTGGTTTTGACGGCTACCGCCGAACTCTAAATCTAGGCCTAAGTTAGCTACAATATAACTAATGAGTTAC